>NC_133777.1:3625393-3761740 GCF_003597395.2 Chelonoidis abingdonii
AGGAACTAGAGAGGATGTGGAAAATGAAGGCCAAAGTGGTCCCAGTGGTGGTTGGAGCACTTGGGGCTGTTACTCCTAAGCTGGGTGAGTGGCTCCAACAGATCCCAGGAACAACACCAGAGCTCTCTGTCCAGAAGAGTGCAGTGCTAGGAACAGCTAAGATACTGCGCAGAACCCTCAAACTCCCAGGCCTCTGGTAGAGGACCCGAGGTTGAGGAAGACACACACAGAGGTGAGAGGGGAATTTTTGGCATTTTTTTTTTATTTATATATATATAAACATATCTCCAGAGGACCTGATCCCCAGGGCTGCAGCACCTTGTGCAGTCATTCATATCCAGGGCAATGTGAGTGAAAAATTTCAGATTGCCAGCATGCTGCACTGCGTAAGTGACTGCGGAAGGTGCAGAGCAATGAGGAAACTGGCCCGTAGTAACTAACTATACTGTACCTCTGAGAGAGAGAATTATAGGCACAGGCATGTAGCGTGGTCTAGTGGTTACAGTAGGGGAATGGGCACAGAAGAGGTTTGGGATCGAGTCCCAGCTTGCCTCTCAATATCTCAGTTTCCCCGTCTATAAAACAGGGGAGAGGAAGATGAGATTCAGGCACTTTTTACATCACTGTGTAAGGGAAAAGGATGGTGAGGATGATGATAACTTGCAGGTGCTTCCTATTTCCAGTAATGTATCATGGGCTGACTAAACTCTGAGGCTGAAGGCCCGGGTGCTTCTGGCAAACACCCAAACTGGAGACCGAAAGGGGTGATCTCACTACTCTTCCAACCCAAAGAGGCTCACAGAAGCATTGACACTTGCAGGTGCTTCTCTGAACAGCCCTGCCAATCTTATGGGGTTTGCCTGTCAACGGACTCTGATTCATTATTGCTGTTGTTTTTTAGTTATATTATTGTAGCATCTAGGAGGCCCAGATATTCACACAGGTCAGCTCTTTGGTATCTGGAGAGACATGAAAGACATGATTTTTTCCCTTACAGGGAATGTGCTCTTGTTCACGTCCTTCTGCTTACACCCAAGAGAGGGTCTACATCATTCTTTCTTTCCTATTAATAGCTGATAGTCTCAGAGAAGAAAATACTATGAGACAATGGTGTAGGGATGACCTCGGGCCCACAGGCCTGGATGCCTTATTAATTGAGGCATTTTGTTCTTGTCTGCAAGCTGGGCACACCCGGCTTCTTATCACAGGGACTTGGCCTTCCTCCATCCTCCCCTGCACTTTCCCACCGGACTGCCGCGTCTGCAGCTGGCAGGTGTTTTTGTAACTTGCTATGCTACTAAGCTCGTGATGGAAGATTTTTGTAGAAAACAATGATTTTTACTGTGCAATTGCGCATGTGTAATCTTGGAGAATAAAGGAGAGAGGTGAGCTTGGTAAAAGCAGCTTTTCGCCTCCTCAGTTACCCTGCAAGTTGGTGTCAAGTCTTTTCTTCAAATGGAATGGGATCCCAAGGAAACCTGGAGTCAATAAGGAAAAGCTAACAGAATCCACGTATCTCATCAAAGGACCACACCACTCTCATGGGTTGGAGCAAATGGGAAAAGAGAGCGATAGATCAACAGAGACTGTCCTGAAGTCAATGAATCTGAAGGCTCTGCCTTATTTTTCAGTGTGTCAAAAATATCCTTCCAAGAAAGCAGCCTGTAATGGAGTAATGGATAACATGTAAATGACAGGGACATTCCTAAGTGTCTGGAATAATAATTGATTCACAATTAGCAGAAATTAATTTCTGTGTTGACTAAGTTGCCATAACATGATGCATTCTTTTTCAAGTACTTTATGAGTCTATGAGATGACACTGTGGTCCCAGCTATAACGCAAGTATTAACAGAAGCACCGACACTGATCTACCCAGCTCTTGAGAACACGAATTTATGAGGTCAGAGAATTTATGGGGTCAGAGCCATTTCTAATAACCCCCCATTAGTTCTTTATGAACATTGTCTTTGTTTAAAGCACTGTCAGGAAGTGCAAATGCGGAGAGGTCCTCGAGTGGTTGTGGAATTTGGCCATATATTGGATGTCGTATTGACATAGATAGCTTGGGAGGTTCTAGTTCCAGACTAGAGGGCCTAGAAAGGATGAAGTGAGCTGAGGGGCATGGGCAAGTCTTTTATGAGAATTCACGTCTGTTTCTCTAAGCATCTGGATTTCTTGCCAGACTACGCCGTTGGCTTCACTCACCTTTTGGGGGGTTGGGCTGCCCATGGCGCTGTGACAGGGGCTCTGAAGGGGGCTGGTGCCCATTTCTGGCTGGACTATCCGGGACATGTAGGTGCTGTGATCCAGAAGAATCTTCTGCCGGACGGTCCCAGCTAGATCCTTGGGTCTGAACAACAAAGGGATGTCGTCCGTGCTTCCTCGGCTGCTGCCACTGCTGTTGATGTCCTTTCCTGAAGGGCTGGAGAGCTGGTTCGGACCGAAACCTGGGAAACAGAAACAAATGGAGCTAGTGCTCTGGCTGTGTTCTGTTGAGGTGAGTGGAGAAAGAGGAGCGTTGCAAGTGAATGGCATACAGCAAAGCCAGACGGATGGAAGGACAGACCCATCAGCACTGAGGGTAGGTCTACACTTCAAGCTGGGGGGGAGGTTTTCCCAGGTGGGGGAGACGGACTCACGCTCACTGTGCTCAAGCTAGTGTGCTGTCAGCGGGGTGCCACTTAGCGGGGCAAGCAGTGGGAGGGGCCAGCCACCTTGAGTACATGCCAAGCATCTCAGATGGGTACATACTCAGGGCAGCTAGCCGCCTCCCACCGCCGTGGCTACGCTCTCTGTGTAGCACACCAGTTGATCAGAGCTACTGCAGAAACATCTCCTCAAGCTGGGAATCGCCCCCTCCCCAGCTCAAAGTGTAGACGCTCTCTGAGATACAATTGTGCATCTAGGAAAGGGAGGAGTCTTTCCCTGCCAGGAGGAAGATGCAGAATGCCTGAGCAGTAATGATCAGATTTTTCTATTCAACTTCAAAGCATTTGCCACACTTCAGCCAGTTAATCCTCATAACCCCCCTATAAGGGCAATGGGTATCATTAGTTTCATTACACAGACAGAGAAATCGAGGCACAGACTGATGCAGCGACTCACTCAAAGCCACAACAGGAGCTGGAGCCAGGTTTAGAATTCAGAAGTTCCTGGTTCCTAGTCTGTTGCTCAGGCCACCAGACAGTGCCTCTCTCCTAGTCACCGACGCAATACACTGCGTACACTCTGCATATCTCTGCAGGTGAGCGAGGCCTCGGCAGGCACATCCAGCATGCTTTCAGCACCCTTTGCTGCAGCTCAATCAGGGGTAGTTGTTTATAGAGCTGAGTGAGCTTTGCCATCAGGGACAATGAATCCAGATTGCATTCCAACAAACTGAATCAGTTTCTGAAGCTAGTTATTATTTATCTCAACGTAAGGACTCTTGCTCAGTTTTACTGGTTGCCATGAATATTGAGATTTTAAAAGCCTGGTACCTCCCAATAAGCCTGCCATGTAGAATGTCAGCAAATCTGTTGCTAAAGAGTTGCTGAAAATGCTTTTAGGCTGGGGCGTGGTCGAAGCTGATCGGTCCATCTACCACCAGACATCCCCCTCTGTCTTTCTCCAGATTTAGTTCTCACACAATTGGGCTCAACTCCTTTGACTTTAGTGGGATTATATCTGTTTACCCCCATGGTGGATTTAGCCCACAGCAAGCCGATTAAAGCCCATGGCTATAGAAGTGACTTCCTTCATTGGATTATCTGTATTTGCCTACATGCAAAGAGGCCACCATGGACCGAATGTTTTACCAAATTTGCCTTCTCTCCAGCTGGCACTCTGCACCTTGTGACAGTCCCCTCGGGAGGCCCTCATGAGATGTTGGAACCACTCTTCTTTGTCCCTTCCTGTTCTTCCAAAGAGGTAGAGGGTCCTTTGCTGGAGGTCCCCTGGAGGCTTCAGGGGGACGTCTTGGCCTGGTGTCTGAGTCATTTTCAGGCTTTCATCTCTTGGGAGCTCAATGTCATGCTCATTTGAGCTTCTGAAATTCTGGTCCTTTTGGTCTGGGAACAGAATGCAGATGGGATATTTCTTGTTCCACATCCTCTTTCGGGCCAGCCCAGGTGGGAAGAGAAAGACCTGCAATACCAACAAATGCTGTCAGGCAGGGAGACTAAGCCATGGGGACACGGAGCTGTTCCTTCAACCTGGGGAGTGCATATGTTCTTTGGTGTAGCCTGGTGGGACAGGGGAGACAATCACACGGTGCATCCAGTCACGGGGACTCTCTTTAATGGAGACACAGTGAAGGAAGAGCAATGGCCTTGCTATGATGAGTCCCAAGGGCCAAAATGGTCCAGCTGGGCTGAGAAGGACTTACCAAATGTTCTCACTGAAGGCCAAAACCCATCCATGATGTGGCGGGATGAAGTTCAGCATGAGGTCTGTACCACCCAGCCCCAATGGGACGAATTCAGATTCAAAGCTACGCCCACCTGTCTTGGCTCAGTTTAAACTAGATGCTTTCAGCTATTCTGGGGGACTGTTTTATCTCCTCTGGCAGAGCCCTACCTGGGCGTTGCTCAAGTCGTAGTGCCGATGGCTGACAAAGGCCACGTCAAGGGTTTCTTCTTCAAAGGTGGCTTGGCGTGGGACGTTGTTCTTAGGGTAAGAGAGCTTCATGGCAGAGCCTTCCAGCGTCACAAACACCGAGTGAGTGAGCGACGGGTGGTAGGTCTCTGGGTCGTAGAAATACATCTCGTTCATCCAGCTCTGTAAGGGAAAGTCTGCATGAGATGACGTCTTGCAGCCATGGCCGGCTAGTGGATTTACAGTGAGACCAGCCATAGTATGTGCTTCTTACTGCCTACAGTGTGATCGGGACTGGTTTTTGGGCTGGTCGCTTGCACTTGGAAAAGAATTGCTGTGACACACCCATGAGAAATGTGCTATTGAGTAGGAGGGGATGAGAGTGCAGTAAGGTGTGATGTGAGTGTGAGTTGGCATGTGTGTGCATGTCGCATGTGGGGTGGCTGGGGGTGCACAAGTGCACACACATGTGCAGGGAGATGTGTGTGCTGAGTGGAGAGGGGGAAGGGGTGCGTGTGTTCACGTAGGTGTATGAGTGTGCACATTATCTTTCACCGGCGTGAAGCCACAAGGACAAATAAAGTGCAACTCTTCAACAGCAACACAGCAAATTAACCCCTGGACCCCAGCCCTGCTCCCCTGGAGATGAGAGGGGCTTTGTCAGTGTCAAGCGATCCGGCTCGACACACGTCTGGAGAAAATGGGGATGATAAAGAATTCCCTTTGAACTAATGTGACACTTAACCAGCAATGTGAAATCACGGCCCAGACCTCCCAAAGCCTGCGTCCGCTCGATTGTTTCTGTGACCTCCAGCGGATTTGCTCCTTTCCAAAACACACAAGGCTCAGCCTCCTGGCTGCTTTGCCATTAGCCCGCTCCTCACCCTGGCCCTGAAATGTCGCCCAGCCAGTGCACTGTGGCAGCGGGACTGGTATCTGGGACTTTTGACTGGTGCACACACAATCCAGTCCCCGGCTCAACAGGGTTCTGGGAGTTACTGTGTCATTAATCTCCTGCTCAGTGTCTGCCCCGCCTTGGCTGCAGCTCAGCTCCACACCCTGTCAGCCCAGAAGGAAGCATTTCTCTTCCCCTGCCTGCCGTCCAACCCTCTCAAAGTAATTCATGCTGCTGCCTTTGTAAGCCCCTTTGCTACCTACCTGGCACTGAGGAGCCCACCCTGCTCCTCTTCATGCCCAGCTGCTTAGCCTTCCACGTAAGAGGCCAGGCTCTGGCCAGCAGGAATGCTTTAGGGAGGAAAGATGGGTACGGGACTGGGACTCAAGAGTTCCTGGCTCTGATATAGCGTCCTGTGTGACCATGGGCTAGTCGTGTACTCTCCCTGTGCCTCAGTTTCCCATCTCATTACCATGACGGGGATAACAGCACTGCCCTACCTCCCAGGGGTATGTGGGGATAAATTCATTGTGTGGTGCTCAGAGATGGGAATCGGGGCTCTAGACCCAACAGACAGACCCCAGCTGAGCTAAAGGAGGATGCTAGCTGGGGCGGTGCAATAGGCTGTTGGAGTTGCTGGGCCTGGTCATCACATGCACTGTGCCAGTGGATTAGATTCACTCTCCAGCAGCCAGCCTAGTCCCAAATGTCTGGGGCCCACAGAGGTTCCTGTGGCAGCTGGAGTGCTACTGTGTGGCGGGCACTGTCTGCATCCACCCAAACCCCGTGGGGATGATCAGCACTCGGAGCATGGCTACCCGGCCTTGGAGTTGCACAGGCTGTGCACATTACAGAGCCGTGGTCTGGATAACTGCTGTTCTTCTGGAGCAGACCGACCACTGAGCGGGCATCACCTCCAACCCCGAACATATCTCCTACCTTGAGGACATCTGGTACCTGTGGCTTCCTTGTTAGCAGCTCTGAGCGCAGCTTGTCCTGTGGGTACTGTCCCTGCTGGGGAGCCAGGGAAGGCTTTGGCACGAACAGCAGGATGATCAGGAAGCCCAGCACGAACCCAGAGGCCAGTCCCAGACAGAGGCCTGAGAAGTAAGGGGGCAGAGGCAGGATGAAGTAATTGTAAGCCAGGATGGCGACGCAGGCGAGGGTTTTGCATGGCACTGGGCTGGCAGGCTGGGCTGGGGGGAGCTCGTCCAGGGGCTGCTGCAGCTGTGCTTCCTCTGGGCCGTTCTCACTCTGCTCCACTTCCACCACCTGGATTACGTCTCCACAGGAGCAGATCTCGTACGTGCAGTTCAAGGCGGCCCCCCACTTGCGCTCCAAGGGGAAGCCGTCCTTTGCCTGGGTTCTCCGGATCACTTTGCTTGCGTGCTGTCCCGGCCAGTCGCTCTCCACTTTCCCAGGGCTGGGCCTAGCAGCCTGGGTGTCTGCACTAGTGCGGTCCCCGCTGTGGCTGGATGGGGAGTCATGGACGTAATCACCGGAGTGGGGCAGTTTATACTTGGCTGAGACGCTGTTCTCGTCCCCGATGATTTTGCTGAGCCTGCTGAGAGGTTCCTGCATGGCCTCGGAGAACCTCCTCTTTGTGTCTTCGAACTTGGCCTCCTGCACCCTGAAGAAGCTGCCTTTGCTTTCCGAAGGGGAGATATTGGGGGAGGAGGGGGCTGTCCTGGAGTCCCCACCTCTGCTCTTGGGCTGGGTGATCTGCCTCCACAGATGCACGTTGAGCTTTGAGTCTGACTTGGACTGCGTCACCAAGTTCAGCAAGGGCTGGGGCTTGAGAGGGCAGCTCTCCTTGGCTTGTATCTCAGTCGACAGGGACTTCACTAAGTTAATGAGGGGCTTGGGGCCCGGGGAGCCCTGCAGATTCAGGGGGGCAGTGGAGCTCTGTGGAGAGAAGCCAGGCAGATGATAGAGGGGCATGTCGGTCAGGAAGCCCAGCTCTGGAGGAGAAGCCGGAGGGAATGGTCTATGGAACGAAGATCCAGGTTGGCCTTCAAACTGCCCAGTGTCCACATACAGAACAGTGTCCTCAGGCAAATTGGCAGCTCCTTCCTCTTCATCCTTATCCAAGGTGAAAATCAACTCACTCCCGTCCAGGTTCTCCCAGTCCTCTTTGCTCCTGGTGCTGGCGAACTGACTGGTTATCTCTTGGGAAATGACCGTTGGGTCTCTTTGCTGAGGTGAGCCCAGGGGAGAAAAGGAGGCAGGAGAAGAGCCCTCTGGCTCCAGGGATGCTTTGGCCTGATCAGCCATTGTTCACATCACTGCTAGTGTTGGTTCTGCAAGGAAGGCACAAATGAATCAAAGTGGGTCAGAGCCCAGCTCCTAGGGCCCAATTGACATGACTGTCTAGGAGAACTAGATGGAAGAGTGGGGGAACCATATAGGTGACACCCCTCTAGCCTGCCCTCCCCCACATGAATAGGCACTATGTTCATGATGTTAATATGGAATATATTATACCAAATATAAGTGTTGGGTAACCACGGCAAATTGTATTATGCTGATTCTCGCTCACTTATGCTAAATATTCCAAGATACCTTGGAACAGTATCACAGCGTTTGTCCTAGGCAGATAGGCAAACTGCCACAGGCAAGACACAGGAGTGTTCTACCCTGGCACAGGTAGGAAGTGCCTTCATGGCCCACCGACTTTGGAAAGGTGTGTTTCAAAACAAGAGAGAAGAAGGACTCAGCGGAGTCCCAGAAAAACAAGGTACACAGCTGATAGGTGATTTTTCAGTCTTGGGGGATGTACATGGTTTTATGGCTCCAATCTTGCGAAAGTGTATCCCCATGAGTAACTTCACTCACATGAGCTGTCTCGCTGAATTTACTAGAACCACATCTATGAGTTAACTTATTCACATGCTAAGTCTTTGCGGGGTTTGTAATTTGCTGTCACATGCACATGAATAAACAACAATACGCAACTCCTGACACGCACAGATAACACTGACACACACTAGCCTGGATGAACTACCTTATGCAACTTACTTTAAAAAAAATGCAACATGGGATTTCATCTGTAGCTTTTTTTTTAATCCGTTGCACATTAGAAATGATGCCAGAAATCTAATAATTCTACTTGTGTTTCGGGGCAGTTTATCCTACAGCACTATGATTTATTGGTGATGACTGATCTTCTTAGCCTCTTATGGCTAATGGAAGAACAAACTGCCGAGTACTAAGCAGCATTATCCTACTTTTCTAATTGTGTTGCTTACTTAATAGATATTTGAGTTTAAGCCAGAGCTACCCATGTGTTCCACTAACTTTACATTGACTAATGGTTTTAAAACTCTATCTTCGGCCCCAATTCAATTACACAAAAGCTTGTGTTGTAAGAGGAAAAAAAATCCATAATCTGAATTTTTACTAGATTTACAAAAAGTTTGGCCTCCACCTCAAAAACTACTTTGTTTTACCAGAGAATTTTTTCAAGTCGTCATAAAATATTGCCAGATCGCTGCATCCAAAAATATCAAACTAACACAACAACCCTCTCAAGCTCTGCTGAGCAATTGGTCAAAAAATCAGGTGGGAAACATCATTCATCGTTATTCGCATTTGTGGTTATGCATTACTGGGAGAGGAAGGCTGTTCCGATGGCTAAGGCATTGGGCTGGGACTCAGGAGATCTAGGTTCAATTCCGGACTCTGTGCCGACTTCCTCTGTGACTCTGGGCAAGTGACGTAGGTCCAGTTCCTTGGCTTTATTTAGGCACCTAACTCCCATAGAAATCAATGGGAGTTAAGCACCGAAGTACCTTTCAAGATCTGTGGTCTCATCCCCCCACTGTAATATGAAGATCATAATGCTTCCTTTACGGGCCCCCTTTATTGACCTTGCCTGTGGGCTCTTTGGGACAGGGACTGTCTCTTACTATGAGTATGTACAGCCCCTAGCACAGCGGGGCCCTGACTCTGTGGGGGCTGCTAGGTGTCACCACAATACAAGTAATAAATGACAGTATTTGCTATTCGAGCAAAAGTTACGTGTGGCTATAGAATATGCAAAATCTGGAGCTATGTTCTTTGTAGCCAAGAAGCTAATGTAACAAATCCATGGCCACCTAGGAACAGGAAGGTTATTGCTAATGACCAGGGCTGATTCTAGGGTTGGGTGAGCCAGGGGGTTACCCTGGGTGCCAACTTCCAGAAAGCACTGACCGCTGTGCTGCTTGGCTTGCGTATGTGTGCGTACACACACATGGTCCAAGCATACCTGACCAACTGTTTTTCAAGTGTGTTTTTTATCCTCTCAGCCGCTTGGGAGGGGGCAGGAGTGGGTGAAAACGTTTACCACTCTGGCCAGCAAAACTCCTGCTAATGACACACCGCATGGCCACTTGGAACGTCATTGTGATAGCTGGGCTAGAACTCTGCTCCTCTTGGCTCCAAAAGCACAGATCACTTACGTTACAGGAGAATCTTTGTTAGCAGTATAGGGCCCATGACACACAGTTGAGCAATGCTTATTCCATCCAGTAAGGGGCAGAAGGGATATCAACCTCAGCCAGTTTGTTACTGTGCCAAGCAGTGTACTCAAAATGAGTAGTTAGAAATGAATTCCAAAGCAGACTCCATGTTTCTGTGTTCCTGTTCCAAATAGCCAGGCTGGAGTGTCCAGTGCTGCTCAGATTTACAGTGGGGAAAAATAATGTTTAGCATTTCTAGAGCTTTTGGGGCCAAATGGAGCCCTGATGTCAGCGCGTGCATCTAACCTGGCTTGCTGACACCAGAGCTGCATTGGGCTCTGGATCGTCAAAGAACTTTACAGACATGAATTAATTACAGGCTGTGCTGCAGCTGCCTCTGGCTCAGTTTACATAATCTCATGCTTCATGGGCTTCATATTCCCTACTTCGTCCTGATTTACATGAGCAAATTGTTCCCAGAATAAACCTGACGGATGCCCCAGTCCATCCAGAAATCATTGCTGAGAGGGAGAGGGCTGGAGAGCATCGACTTGGGGCTCCAGAGAGTACTGCACTGGACCTAGCCCCTGTATTTTGCTGGAGAGCTCCCTGTCTAGCTACAAGGCCTTTGCAAATGCTTCCTTTTGCAGTCAGCTGCATAGATGTAGCATGCTTGTTAGCAATGGTGACTGATTTGTGTTCATGCTCCTGCCTGTCAGGAGGCGTCTAGAGGTGAAGAACAAAGACGTCTGTTCAACTGCACTTAACCAGCCTCTCAGCAGCAGCCATTGCATATCATTCATTTCATCCTTCTGCGCTGTGCAGTAGATGGATATTTACCTCCTTCCAGGGAGATCACAAGAGAAGGCACTAAGGAGGCTGAGGTTAACCTTGCAGCTTTCGCGGCATGCTGGTGTTCGAGCTTCAGGGTTCATGATACCCTGAGCTGCTGTCGCCAGTTGTCTTGAAGCTAAACTGGCCTCACATTTTCTGAATGTGCCTGGCACGTTCCAGCCCCCTTGGGAGGCAGGACAGCTGTCCTCATCCCCATTGTAGAGATTGCTAAACAAAGGCAAAGTGAAGTTAAGATCAAGCAAGAGCATTGGCGACAGAGCTGGGGAGAGAATCCAGTGATAGCTATTACAGGTGTGCCTAGAGACCCCCATTAGGCCCCCTTGTCTCTACCCCAAAGAGTTTACACTCAAAGTAACCCAGCAGTCAGGACTCCCATTTCCCTGCTCTGCGCACCAGCAAAAACAGCCTTCATTTCCTCCTCTGTACGATGGGGCATGCAAGTCCCGGAAAGGGTTAATGGGCTATGGGTGGCCCAATCAGCTTGCACTGAGACACCTGGGGCAGGAGTCAGGCTTCCAAGGAGGAGCTAAAAGAGAGAGAGAAAGCAGATGTGGAGTTCTCGCTGTGGGAGAGAAGGTGGGCAAGGACAGCTATGGGTGAATCAGGGGGAAAGGGAGGCTTGTGAGTCCTTTAGATTAAAGGTGTAGACCTGTCAGTGACCTAGCCAGAGCATGCTGGAGGCTGGATGGAGCAGTGGAAGACAGGGTGACCAGATCTCCTGATATTCAGCTGTTTGTCCCGCATCCCAATGGATGTATTGTTGGGATGCCATTTGTCCCGATACTTGGCTTTGGCAGCGGTCCGTTTTTTTTTCCTTTGGGGATGCCCTGCCGCTCTTGCTTACCTTCCCACCCTAAAAACTGTTCACTAACTGCCTCTGTCTTGGTCTTTGCTCCTGAATGTTGCAGTGTGAGAAGAGTGGAGACTAGTGCATCAATACATGTTAACTGCTCGCCATGCAGGACTCACACATATTTGTTGTTACTGTGCTTAGGCTTGTCTGGTAGCGATCAGTCATGTTAAATTAAGCTCTTTTTAAAGGTGTGGTTTGACTGACTATGTTAAGTGACTGGGGTTGTTTTGAGAGGGATTGTGATGAAAGATTCGACCAGTGCCCGCCTTAGGATGGTGTAGATGGGCCTTGGAGACATTGCTCCTCTGTAGAGTTCACCAGCCACCTCACAGAACAGAACTAAACCCTGCCCTAGGAGAGACCTTAGTAGCGGCAAGTCCCAGGTCCTGCCATCATCAAGGAATTTACAGGTGCAGACCTTAATGCCAAGGCACTGCACAGAAAAGCCACGAGAATGATTCAAAGACTGGAAAATGCAGCCAACAGCAAAAAGACTTCAGGAGCCCAATGTACGTGTTTGTCTTATCAAAGGAAATGTTCAGGGGTGATGGAGCATAGTCCAAAAGTACCTATATGGAGAACAGACATTTGGTAACAGCGGGATCTTCAGTCTAGCATACAAAGGTACAACCAGATCTGATAAAATTAAAGCTAGACTCCTTCAGACTAGAAATAAGGTGCAAGATTTTTAGCAATAAGGGTAATTAACCATTGGAACAACTTACTGAGGGATTCTCCATCACTGGCAATTTTAAAATCAAGAGTGGATATTTTCTAGAAGATCTGCTCTGGTTAAAGCACAACTACTGGGGTGACGCAGCAATTACTCAGGGAAGTCCTATGGCCTGCTTTGTGCAGGAAGTCAGACTAGATGATTGTAATGGTCTCTTCTGGCCTTAAACTCTCTGATGTTAGAAGCTCAGAGCACTGCACGCTTACTCTGGTGTCAGAC
Source organism: Chelonoidis abingdonii (assembly GCF_003597395.2). Taxonomy (NCBI): domain Eukaryota; kingdom Metazoa; phylum Chordata; order Testudines; family Testudinidae; genus Chelonoidis; species Chelonoidis abingdonii. The sequence continues at coordinate 3,637,969 of NC_133777.1, forward strand.
CAAAGGAAGCTGCCCTGCCGTAAGCTTCGCTCTGTAATGGGGCAGCATGTCTATATGAGAGGTGTGCCCTGGTGTGCGTGAGCTAGCTACCCTTCTGCAAATGTCTTTCGTGTAGACAGGGTCCCACGTGAGGAGCAGCTAGTACAAGGATAGAGGTGCAAGATGGAGCCTGAGCCATTCTTCAACTATCCTCCTGCTCTGCCAAACTGCATTCAGCACTGTTATTTATTATCTGTGTCGTGGCAGCACCCAGAGACCCCCCTCGACTTGTTGCACAAACACCTGGGAAGAGAAAGACCCTGTCCCTGTCCTGAGCTACCTGGCATGTTTGACTTTAGCTATGTGGTGGCCTGCACAGACTTTGCAGGTGGGTGTGGAGAGATGGCTGGTCCCATAGTGCTGCCTCCCATCCTTATTTTCCGCTACCAAATACACCTCTACTCCTTTATAACACCACCCGATATAACATGAATTCGGCTATAACACGGTAAAGCAGCTCTCCAGGGAGGCAGGGCTGTGCACTCTGGTGGATCAAAGCAAGTTCGATATAACGTGGTTTCACCTATAACGCGGTAAGATTTTTTGGCTCCCAAGGACAACGTTATATTGGGGTAGAGGTGTACCAATGAAAGAAGCTAAAACATATAAATATTTTCCTAAGGTTCCTTTGTCCTTGTAACTAACACCTGCTGTTGCCCCAGGGATGTTACACGATTGCCAGTGGGAATGGAGCTGGTCTAAGCAATTTCCATCCCTCCCATAGATAACAAAGCAGTGTACAAAGTAGGGTGAGTATCAGATGGGGAAACTGAAGCCTAGAGAAGTGAAGTGACTTGCCCAAGAGGCAGAGCTGGGACTTGACCTGGCTCCCAGTGCAGTGCTCAGACTGCTGCCCCTACTGCCTCTGGCAGAAAAACCTACACACGGATTAGGGTGTGGCCTACGCTGTGAAAATGGCTGTGAACGCTTGAGTCACATGGCTGTTGTGCAGATTCCCTCATGCTGCTTTTGCTCACAAACAAGAGCAGACTGTCCTGAGTCATGGTATTGTCTCCACTCACTGAGCCTGCTGCCCCCTGGCTACCAGAACTAGCTCCAGGTACGGAATCGGCAGATACTGGCTAAGAGCAGCTTTTGCATTCAGAACCAGATCCTGAGAGGCCCTGACCCTTTTCTGTGCCAGCAGCAAGTGCTTGAGGGCTCAGCACCTCTCAGAACTTGGCCTTTCTTCAATTATCCTAGTCATATTTTGCTTGGTTTTTAAAAGCTAAAAAGTCCTGTATCCGAAGAGGCCATTAATACATTGGCAGCCTGTTCAGTAATAACAGCCTGTATTTATATAGTAGCTTTCATCCGGAAAGAACTCAGGGTATGGTCCATGCTATATCAGGGATCAGCAACCTTTCAGCAGGGCTGTGCCGAGTCTTCGTGAGTACACTCTAACTTAAGGCTTCGCGTGCCGCTAATACTTTGTAACGATTTTTAGAAGGTCTCTCTGTAAGTCTATAATACATAACTAAACTACTGTTATATGTAAAGTAAACAAGGTTTTCAAAATGTTTCAGAAGCTTTATTTAAAATTAAATTAAAATGTAGATCTTATTAGTTCACTGTGATTCTTGCCCTTGCTTTTCCTTGCTGAGTTTTCCAATGTCTAGTGGCACGTACTTGGATACTTTAAGCTCCATACACAGGCTTCTGAGTGATCAGTTGTTAACTGGCTGGATCCCGCGATCTGCAGCTGATGTGAGCGGAACTGGTGGCTGGTAGGGCCGGAGGCCTGGACCCTGTCTGGCAGGGGGCCTCCCCTGGAACTCCAGCTGGAAGCAAGGTGAGCAAAGTATGCCCTATGATGGGATCTTAGATGGGGTGGGATCTGAGTTACTACAGAGAATTATTTCCTGAGTGCTGGCTGGTGACTCTTGCCTACATGCTCAGGGTTTAGCTGGTCGCCATATTTGGGGTCGGGAAGGAGTTTTCCTCCAGGGCAGATTGGCAGAGGCCCTGGAGGTTTTTCGCCTTCCTCTGCAGCATGGGACACGGGTCACTTGCTGGAGGATTCTCTGCAGCTTGAGGTCTTCAAACCACAATCTGAGGACTTCAGTAACTCAGACATAGATTAGGGGTTTGTTACAGGAGTGGGTGGGTGTGAGATTCTGTGGCCTGCATTGTGCAGGAGGTCAGACTAGATGATCATAATGGTCCCTTCTGACCTTAAAGTTTATGAGTGGGGCTGCGGCAGGGACCCTGGCTGGCAAGGGACCAGCAGCTGGAACCCCAGATCAGTGGCGGGCTGAGCAGCTCAGCCCACCCTGCATGCCATCAAAAATCAGCTCACCTGCCAACTTTGGCATGCATGCCGTAGATTGCCAACCCCTGTGCTATATATAATATACTGAAATGCAGCCACCTCTGGGGAACAAAGGCAGCAGCACACTGCATTACCTCAGGGGGAGGAGGAAGGCTGGCCAAGGATGCCAGGATAAATCCTTATCCTTAAGCTGGAGATCAGAGAGGGGCCACTAATGGCCATGCAAAGCAGGCTGCACCTTGGCTACAGGTCTTGTCAGAAAGACTTACACTCATTCCATGCAGTGTGCATCTCCTGAAAGGTTGAAGAGCTGAAGACTCTGCTGGGATGTCAGTGAGGACTTTGTAGACACAGTAGGTAGGTTAAACCTGGTGCTTAGAACTCGTAGCCGTCCCCTGTGATTTTTATAGGTGAGTCTTGGATGATACCGCGCGGCCCAGATTAGGGTTCAAAATGGCAAATATTTAACCAGGGAAATTCTCTGGCTGCCATCTTTCCTCACTGCCCACGTTGTGTTAATTATGCCAGTTCCTCAATTCAACCATAAAAAAGGCTCTTCACAGAAGAATTTCAGCCTGCTTTGTAGATCCAATAGGTCTGAGAAGCACTTGAGCTAATCTAAACCCAAGAGCAGACCTATTTTGACCCACAGCTCATGGAAGAGTGTACAATAGAATAATAATGAATAAAACTCATTACACCAGTGGCAACTTTCATCTGAGGGCCTCAAAGCACTTTCCAGACACTACTGAATTGAGCCTCCCTGGAAAGTAGGGGATTATTAGCCTCATGGGGAAACTGAGGCACAGAGGTAAAATGTGATTCTTTTTTTTTCTGCCTACTGCTTCAAACCCCCTACCCTCCTTTGAATGGTATCCTGCTCTGTGTGGATAACTAAGTTCACTATTCCCCCACTGTTGTGTCTTTCACTCTTTACACAATGTACAGAATATGAAGGAACCTCATGGCTCATAACAGTGACTTGCCAGGCCTCGTTCCATGAATACACCACCAGAGTGCTGGTGACTTCTGAAACGCAGATGGCAGGGAGGATCACTAGAAATCTCACCAACTGTTTTTTGAGGCATATTACCCAGTTCTGTCCACCTTGCAAGGTGCTACAAACATCTACACAGACAAGCGAGTCAAAAGTGACTACAGAGTTTGGATGTGTCAATTTTTAAGGGCCAAATTTGAGACCTCCTAAAAAGGGCTGATTTTCAGAAAGTGCTGAACACCTCCTCTCCCTCAGCAAAGAATCCCTTTAAGGATCTCAGATGGGTCACCCAAACACTGTGGCACTCAAAATCACTTCTCACTTTTGAAAATTTTGGCCAAAAATATTAGGAATGGGGTCTTAGCTGGATCCAAACTTCCTCAGAGCTCATAGGTGTTTGGATCCAGGGTTCTGATTTGATCCAATATCGAGGTGAAGGAGAGCTGCATCCTGAAATGATCCAGTGTTTAGGATTGTTCATTTGGTCTGATCTTGCTTGAAGAGCACATTCATGTCTCTTGTCTGAGAACACTTTAATTGCAAAAAGGTATAACGTCTACTGTAGTTATTTACCATACTACCATGTTTATTAAAATGAACATGTGATACTTACAAATGCTACGTGGTCATTTTGTAATATAAAGGTTCATCCAACTGGAATCTATCCAATTAAAGCTCCCAGCATCTTATTCCCAGATGAGCCACTGCCAAATTAGTGTTTGCGTTTGTTGCAAAATTAGCCAGACTTAATTGAAAAAATAATTTCCAGGAGTTCTCTCCAGCCTATTAAACTTCTCAGTGGCTGCTTGATCAGGGAGCGGGCTGCTAGTGGAGACTGCACCAGAGTTTTGCTTCACTTCAAAGAGAGTGATTTATGAGCCAACCAAAAGGGTGAGAAATCCCTCATCTAATTATCACTGAAATATACAGATACAGAAAACTGCTGTGGTTATTAGTCTGGGGACTGGAGAGCTCCTTCAGTTGCTCTTTGATTAGGAAGTGATGCAGTTTGAAGGAAACCAAACTGCAATCAAAAGATGTAAATTATCTGCAAATTGACCTTTTTATAAAACAGATCTACATATTCCAGGCAAAAAGCTTGGCCAAACGCTGAGAAATCAAGCACTCGAAAGGCAGGAGATAGACAGAAAAGGCTGAAGCTCAGCTTTAACTCTTTCCTCTTGAGCTTCTGCTTTAAAATATTTGACTTGACTTATCAATGAATACTAGAGTAAATACACATTGGAATTTCTTATACAGCCTCAGATACAATCTTCAAGCTTGGCTTGTTTTTTTTAAAAGTTGGAATGAGATCTACAAAACAAGCCTAGCTTGAAGCAAAGCAGCAATATTGAGTTACAGCTATATATTATGAAAGCTGGTTTTGATTCAGACGGGTCAGGAAAGAGTAAATCCTGAACCAAAATAGGCCCTGGGCAAATGTGTGACTCCTTGAGCAGCACTGCCTGGTGGTGCTAGCTTTATAAAGAACATTGCAATCAGTGTTGCTCTGAGGGTATTATGACAGCACCGTAGAATTCAGGTCCTGCGCTTTTTGGAAACTTCACCCCTGGGAGTGGAATTACTTTGCCATGCTCTTCACTGACTCAATCTGCATGATGCTCAGAGGAGTGTTGCTGATAGTCCTGGATGGAGCTGCCTCCAACCCTCCTGGACCAGAAAATGGATGCATTCAATGGCAGTAATGGGGTGAAACTGGGGAGATGCTGAAGTCCCTCTCCTCCAAAAGGCCAAGGTCACTCTGTGCTTAAACAGTGAAAGGGGGAGCAACACAAGCTCTTTAGGGCAGGAGCCACCTTTGTTCTGTTTGTACACTACCTAGCACAGTGGCACCCTGGTTCATGACTTGGGCTCCTAGGTGCTACCTTAATACAAATAAAAGGACCTGATACAGCCCAAATGCTCCTACACCTCTTGGTTTCGCTGCCTTACTGCCCATGATCAGTTTCTGCATCAGACTCCTTCTCATCCAGTGGATTAGATTTGTGGCCCTTGTAAAAAGGTGTTGCAGATCAGGACTGAAAGGCATTGGTGCAGCTGTGTGTAGGAGCCTAGGACTGGACCAGCAGGAAATGCTGCAGGTTAGCACTGAGGTGTTAGCAGAACGATGTCAGGCTCAGGACTACAACTGCAGGGAGTTGCAAGTGAGGACTGAGGGGCAGTGGCAGAGCTGTGTGGGTGGGGAGTCCAGGGCTGGAATGGGGGCTGGGAGAGGGGCTGCAGGACAGCTCTGAGGTGCATTGGCAGAGCTGAGTCAGACCAACGGCTGGAATAGTAGGGTGGGTGCAGGCTAGCAGTGAGGTGCCCAGTGGGCATGGGGAATGCTGTGTGTCTGGATAGAGGGCCATTGGCAGGACTGGGCCAGGAAGCTCAGTCCCATCCTCCTCTGCCCTGCCTAGCTGGCGCCATCCCAGTTTTTCACCTTTGTGAGCACTGACATTCACAGCTCGGCCCAGATAAAAATAAAAATGACAGGTACAGAACGTGTGACCACACTTCCCCTCGTGCCTCTGGGTCGCTGCGTAAGTGCCGGGCTGATCATGAGGTGAGACGGAAGGTGCTGATAGCGTCACTTTAAAAGGGTCTGGAGAGCTGGGGGCAGGGGGGTAGTATGAGTGCCCTCTTCTCCTGGAGGGGCTGAATTTTGATCTCGGAGAGGCGGGGGTAGCCCGAGTGACGGAGGTGTAACTGAACACCCAGTTCCCGGTTCCCTTTACTGATACAACTCAGGGAGAAATTTCTGTCTTCCGCAGGGGATGCAAACTTAATCCCAACCTGACGACTAGCTCAAGGAGGGGGCGTTCTTAAGTCTTTTAAGGAGTCCACATTAGCCTCTGGTTCTCTTTCTGGCCCAAAATACGACCAAGGGACTCTTGCAGGAGGCTGTGTGGTCTAGAGCTCAGGCTTCTGGGTTAGGAGTCGGATGACCTAGGCCCTAGGCTCAGTTGTGACCTCTGGGTAGGTGCTTCCCCTCCTTTGTTATCTCTGTTTAGAGTGGAAGCTCTTTGGGGCAGGGACTCTCTCTTACTATGTGACTAGAAAGCAGCTAGCACAAAGGGTCCTGATCCCAGGTGCATTAGAATAACTTCTATTCAGTGAATGCAGTGGGCACTCGCTCCACGACAGTCTCGTCTCTGAGGGGTCAGGGATCTCTTAGGGAGACCCCCGTGCAGCTCTCGGCATTGCTGTTTTCTCTGACTCTAAGCATATAGCTCACATCCAAGAGCACGGGCATCAAGGAGAGAATCCCATTCCAGTGCTGACGAGCACCAGAAATCCTGCCGTGCAGGCAGCAGGATTCAGACATGGGGTCTGCATGTGTTCAAGGGAGATGAGTGCTACATCTCTCATTGACCTCCACTGCAATGGGCCATCACCCCTGCTGCGATTCAGGACTCGGACTGTCTATTCCCTTGCCCGTATCCGCTGCCACTAACTCTGTGCTGTGCCTCACAGAGATCAGGCTGGCCTTACACAAATAATAAATACCCAGTATGAAAAATAACATATCGCTTGTTCTACATACCACAAAACAGGCAGGTAAGTCGTGTCCTCAGCTCCCCGTTCCCCATGGGCCCCACTGCCACCTCCAGTGACTTGCTGCTCTCTGATCCATAGGATGCACGCTGCAGCGAGAGGTCCTCGCTTAATGGTCCCTCAGCACCTGCCACCGATAACAAATTCCGCCTTGTTCTCTGGGGAGGGAACTATGCAGAAATCGATCTGCGATGAATGACTGACCTAATTTGAAATGGTAGCATCCAGAAGGCAGAGTGGCTGCCACCGCTTGCCTGAGCACAGAGATTTCAAAGCCCTAGGCACAGCCCTTGTTCGATTCGGAGCTGCGCCCAGATCACTTGTTCGTAACCAAAGAGCGTCAGAGGCTTCCGTGTGCACTTGGATAGTCACTCTGCTCTAAGCCTAGAGCAGGGGTTCTCAACCTGCATGCTGCCTGCGGCCCAATCAGCACACAGCTGTGTCCCATGTGACATCCTCAGGGCCAGACAGGGAGTATATATATTGTGTGGATGTGTCCCCCATAACACGGAGACAGCTGCATAGGTGGCCCACCATGATAAATAGGTTTAGAACCACTGGTCTAGAAGGAGCGGGGGCGCTGATGTTCAGGGCATATTGCGACCCTGGCTTGTTACTTGGAGGTAACTGGAAAAGGACAAAACTGTGGGGGCTGTGCCCTCTCTTTGCTTCTTCCTGTTGGAGAAAAGGCTGGAGCAGGCATGTTTTCTTCTATTTTCAAAATGTGTCTTGATTTTTTTTTACATTAAAAATTCAGGCCTCGTCTCTATGAACTACTGGGCTTATAACATCAAAGGTATCGAGGAACAGAGGGGATTGCTTGTGATTTTTATTGGTTTTATCTAACGGTCCCTTTAGAATCTGGGAAAGAGCTCTCTTTACTATGGAACGAGCGCCTTCAGCTAAAGACTTGGAAAGCACCTGATCCACATCCCTGAGTCAGCCAAGGAGCTATCCAGCAAAAACAGGGGAAGAAAAGACTTGAGATGCCTGATATTTATAAGGGGAAAAAGAACCCTGCATGCCAACATGCTCACTCATGCATGCACCTTTCAGATCCATAAAGAAGCAAAACAAAGGAGATTGAATCTGGATTCTTTCTTTTACAGATCACCTTCAGAGCTACTTGGTTCTCCTGCAGCATTAATGGCCGACATCCACCCCAGTACATCCCCCTGATAAAAGCTATAGGCAGGATCTTGCAAAGGGCTGTGGGTGGGTAGCAGGATTGGAGCCTCAATATTACTGGCTGCTGGCATTGCATCCGGTAGCCTTTATACATGCAAGCAGCTCGCTGATCCTGTGAGGATCTCAAGGAACTCTCCTGGGGCAACTGCATGGAGGCTCTCTCTTTGCTTCCAGTCTGTCTCCCAGCCACCCTGGAGCCTCCTACTGACCCTGGACAGTACGGCTGTGCTGTTAGTATTCCTTGACAGCCATTGGAGGTGCATACTGAAGAGCTTCCCCCCTCTCTACACCCCTAGCCTGATCCATTCTCATGATCCAAGGCACAGTGCCTTCAGCCTGCAAAGTCCTTGGGGGAGGGGCTGTCTGTGCAGGACGGTGCACACATCTGCAGGCAACAGAAATAAATAACAATGACCACTGCTCTGGGAAGAGAGATGCCATGGTGCCAGGTCTGTTAATCCTGCACCCTTCCCCAGTGCTGGATTCACTAGAAATATAGGTAAAACCCACGCCAAAGCAGCCGCAGAGATTTCTGCTTGGCTATGGGGATCCTGACTGCACCGGGAGGGGAGACACAAAGGCCTTCCCCCTCTGTAGCGTCCACCCACCGTCTTGCTCCAATCGCCAAGTGGGCGCAGGATTCTAAGGATCCATTAAAACTCTGGCAGCATCGCGGGGATCAGCTGGTCACTGCCAGGTGCTTGGGAAGGAGATGGTCTTGGGTCTAGACTGCCCTGCCAATAGTCCTCTCGCCTGACCTTGAAGCCTTGCCTTTAGTCTCTAAAAGCATCTTACTCTCCACACCTAGTGTTTGGTCTCTGAAAGGGTGGGGTTTTTTTGTGGTGGTGGGGGAGTCGAGGCGGTAAGAGGACAGTGGCTTTTTCTGCTGTGGATCTCTAAGCCTAGACCCTGGGAAACCAGCCAGTCATTCTCCATAGTTCACCAAACCCTCATCCGATGGTAAAATGGTCCGTCCCACTGAGAGGAGAAAACCCCCATGAGCTATCATCCATCTACTGCAGCACGGGGTCCCCACAGTTGAAGATACTGTTGAGGCTACATGGCATATAGCTCAGTGGTTTGAGCATTGAGCTGCTAAACCCAGGGTTGTGAGCTCACTCCTTGAGGGGGCCACTTATGAATCTGGGGCAGATCAGTACTTGGCCCTGCTAGTAAAGGCAGGGGGCTGGACTTGATGACCTTTCAGTTCTATGAGACAGGCATATCTCCATATTAACTAGATCACCTTGAAAGTCTCTAGTATATGCTGAACTCACCAGCCAGCAGACGTTCCTCACGCTGCCCTCCAGTTATATATAATCCACATCAGATTTACAGAACAGGTGAATTCATGTCTGGTCAGGTTTGAACTGCTTGTAGCTGAAAACCCATCCCTACTCTACTATACATATTTGCAATGCACGTATAGCTATTCCACTAGTGACTCGAGTTTGAGGTTCACAACAAATTCTGCAGAAACGTGTTACACAAACACACGCGCGAATCCATTCACCCTGGGTGTCTCTAAGTGGGCGACTGTCCGGAGAACTTTTCTTTTTGTAAGTTCTTGAGCACCTCACAACTCATTGCATTGGTGACAATTTCTAGCCATAACAGCTGCTGTCTTATTCTGCTGCTTCCAACGCAGCGCGGGTTGCCGGCCCCCAAAGGGCTTTCCCTGGCGTGTGTAAAGCACACAGCCCCCCTCCCCCGAAATCCTTCCAGCCCTGTGCTCTTCCTGGGTGGCCCCTAACACGAGGACAAACTCCTGGCTGAGACACAAGCTGCCTCCTTGGATTTGAATCCTGAGGTCTGAGCCCAGCGCAGCCCCTGGGGCTGGTCTTTGTGCACCGCCCTCCGGCCACGCAGCCCGGCTGCAACCCAGGCTGCAAAACCAAAAGTCCCACGCGCGACTCTTCTCAGTTTGCCTCCAGTTCGAGGTTTCCGCGGAACTCACCTGCCTGGAAGTCGGGGAAGGGGGGCGGCGGGAGGGGCTGTTCGGCCCCCCGGGATCCTTCAGCTGGAGAAGCGGCAGCCCACGCGAGAGAGGGGCCCACGCCGCGACCCCCGGCGCCTGGGCGGTGCTGCTGCAAGCGGCGGCCTGCCTGGCACGGTCCCTGTGGGCTGAACTCGGCTCCCAGAGTCCCGGCTCCTGCTCCTGGTCCCTCTGCCGCGGCGGAGCGGAGCCCGCTAGGTGCGTGGCGGAGCTTAGCGCGGGTCTCCCCGGGAGCAGCGCCCCGCACCGCCCGCTCGCATCGCAGACTGCTCCGGGGCGCGCCGGGGAGGGAGCGCGGCAGGCTGGCGGGGAGCAGCCCGGCGGCCCGGGCACCGGCTCATGGTCAGCCCCGGCTGCTGCGGCGCTGGCAGGGCTGGTGCTTTCCGCAGCCGGAGCCTTGCAGAGCCCCCCCTCCCCTTGTCACGTTGCCAAAGCAGCGCCAGCCTCGCATAGCTGGGGGGTGCGAATAAGGGTCCCCCCCAGCTGCAGGGGTGGCAGAAGGGCTCTGTCCTGCTGCTGGTTGTGGAGGTGAACAATGTGCCTCTCCGCTGTGCCCCAGGGGCCAGATGCTATAAATACCCTCCCCCCGCGCCCTCCCCTCAGCCCCCGGCCGGGTGCTAACGTGACTGCAGCTGGGACGTCTCCCGCTGCACGCTGCTTACTGGAACGGGAAAAGGGCAGCAGCTTGCGGGTCCCCCAGGCAGCCTCTGCAAGCGGGGTCGGTCCAGAGTCCAGCCGCAGCCCCTACGAGGGGAGGGGGGCCTTTCAGTGCCTCTGTTTTAAGGAACAGTGGCAGCTCAAGCGGGGAAAGCACGGGACAAAATCCAGTGGAAGCAAGTTCATGTCCCCCCAAAACAAATGAAACCTCAGGCTCTTTGGGATAGGGGCTGCCTATACTTGTGGGTATTCCAGGGTTCTGAGCATGTGCTAAACAAGAGCAAACAAACACATTAGGCCCCCAGGCTGTTTGTATGGTTTCAAGGATGAGTCTCTCCATGCTCAGTGAAGGATCAGGGCAGTGATTCTGGACCTTCTAGGATCACTTCAAATTCTCTCATATTAACAGCCCAGTTCAGCTGTGGGCGATGCTTTCATTTCTTTTTTTTATTGTCCTGTTGATGTGTTTTCCATGCCCTATACTGAGGCTGGGATGATGAGTGCTGGGAGCTCACAGGATAGGGGCTGCAATAGAGGCCTCAGTCCTGCTGCTCCCATTAACATCACTAATGAAACCCCACGACCAGACCCTCTAGGCAATATTGCAACAGGACAGCTGAGATTCCAGACTGGATGGCTGCAGTGCCCTCTATCTGGGGCATCAGCTGAAGACTGCTTAAAAGCTTCAGCTAGCGCAGAATGCAGCTGCGGGTGTACTCAGGGATATACACCTTACCCCTCTGCGGCGTAGCCTGCACTGGCATCTCAGTCAGTTCTGGATACAGTTTAAGGTGAGAGATTTTAAAATCTATACTTTCCTTTAGGATGTTACCCCTATTCTTATATGATGTTTAAATATGTATTGTAACCCTTGTTACCTGAGAGGCCAGCCAAAAATTCAGGATCTTGCATGTTGTTCCAGTTAGCAGGAGAAATTGGTGACGAGTCTGGTGTTACTTTGATGCAATCCTGTGTATTTACGAAGAAGGTACGAAGTCCTGTTTCCCTGCACCCAGCAAAAATCAAACAGCAGGAGACGGTTTCTTTGCTCGCAGGTCCAGGCCCCTGTTAGCCAGCACTCAGCCCCAAAAGCTCTCTCTCTAGACTTTTTGCAGTGCCACTCTCCCACAGTTTGTTATGACAGTATCTGGCGCTTCCTTGTTGCCTTCTCTCTCAGCTTCTGCCTGCTGTTTCTCTCACAGACACACACATCCCTTCACAAAACAAGAGCTGACACATCCCCTGTGCCCATATGTGCCTTTTGCTTTGAGCAGTGACATATGCCTGTGTTTGGGGTGGAGACAGCTATTGTTTCAACTACCTAGTTATCTGACTTTTTACAACTATCTTACTTTACATGCAGGGCATGGTTACCTTCCCCTAGCCCCACACAATTTCAAAGAGGTTTAACCTGTCTCAACCCATAACATTATAGTAGCGTCTACAAGCCCCAGCCAAAATCAGGGACCCATCATCGCACACACTGAACCCTTGGGAAAGCCAGGATGAGAAACCAGGTACAGCTAGTCAGAAAACAGTAAGTACTGTTCAGGCAAAATTTTGAAGTAAATCATTTTTTTATTCCAAAAATTTCATGGATTTTTTTTTAATTCCAAAAATTTCATGGATTTTTTTCCCCCAACAACCCCTACAAAACAAAACTAATTTCTCCCCCTTGCCCTCTCCCTCCAGTTTTTTTGGTTGGTTTTGGTTTCTAAAAATTAAATATTTTTATAAGTTGGCATTTTAAGTATTTATACTGTTTGTTTTAGAAAACTGAGAATTTTGTTGTTGAAGAGGTGGAAAAATTCAGACAGATACAAAAACTTCTTGTCAATTTTTTTCTTTATAAAAGAGGCCAGTTTTAGGTAGAAAATCTCTTTCAAACAGAAATATGTAGACACCTGCTCAAACCAGGAGGCAGCATAGCCACATGTGCGGGTGGATATTATTATGTGGATACCAAAGATCACCATCTCATTTCACAAAAGTCACCAAGGAGCCATCAAAGGTGACAACCTCCAAGCATAGCCAGAGACTACAAGAAGTACATGGTTCTTCACAGCTCACTGCCAAACCAAATCAGTCTGATTTCCTTAAAATGGCTTTTAAAACTAGAGGGGGATGTCCTACATTTGTTCCATGCCTGGTATTTGAATTCTGTGCCATTGTCTGCTCTGTGGCCATTCTAAAGGCTATAGCTGGGAATTAAGAAGCCAGATATTAACTAGCCAGCTGCCGCCTCACTCCAAAGTGTTTACTACTGAGTCTGTTTTAAGCAGTTCTATAATCTGAGACACAGCCCTTTGCTGGCAGACGTATCCTGGAGGCAGAGGCATAATTAAAATCTTGTTATAACAATAGCTGAACATATGTATTATTCATGCAACAAACCACATCTGTGAGTGTTGCATTCACTAGCAGCCCCACAGGTACAAGCTACCATTATTAATGAGACAGCTGGGAAGAAGAGAATCTGTTTTTAAGGACCTGCTCCTGATTGGTGCTGGGAGCCTGAGGCTCTAATGGGAATCATGGGTACCTGGTATCTCTCTAGATCTGGCCCCAATTCTCTTGTAGAGTAATGAGACCAAATTTGGCCCATATTTGCAGCACTGTTTGCAACCAGTAGGGGGTGCCGATGCATAAGGAAGGACAATTTTTGGCCCAAAATGCTTTAGTTACACTTTCAATGCAACAGCAAAATGCCTTATTAACTGATGACTGTATTATGGTAATTGCAGGCCCATCCCCCTCTAGGATACTAGTTCAAATCCAACCTGGGCTAGCAACTGCTGAAAGTGGCATAATGTTAAGTGACCTACTTGTTTCACTCTGGTTCCCAGTAGACACAAACATATTTATCACAGCAGGGGTTAAAGACGGAAGGGCCATTGGGAGCAGAGATGGGCCAGAACCAGAACCAACACACTCAGTTTGAACCCCACCCCCAATATTGGTCTCTGGAATAATTCCTGAGCCCTATGGCTGGCTCTTCCTGACAGACAGACACTAGCTCTTTAGTGAGAAAGCTATTGAGAGAAGGGCTGTACCTGGGCCAGTTTGAGACACATGGAGTCCTCCCATGTTATTACCCAGCACGTGGGGCATGAAACCAGGCCTAAGGGACCTCCACAGAATGCCCCACACAAGGGGAGTTGCCTGGCTGAGGGTGGAGTGGAAGCGCTGAGGCAGCTTGGGAGTGTGCTGGGGCAGACCTGCACCTGGCTATTCTGCACCCCTGTAAAGCCCCGTAGGGGCCACTGAAACAAGGTACAGGGTAGTCCCTGCAGAGGCAAGGCCTTAGCTGTCTTTCCTCTATTCCAGCACCAGCACAGGAAGCAACCTGGGGCCTGGCTACTTCCGACACCCTTAGCAGGGACAGGAAACCACTCGGAGTAGTTGACTGCACAGGCTGAATAAGAGTAAACAGCTTGTGGCCCAACCCAGTGCTGCTGCACCCCATCACACACCTCGATACCCCTCCCCATCCCTCCAACCCCGCTGGAGCCTGGAGCTCCCCATCCCCCGTTTTCTCTGTAGCCTTCCTTGCACCCCTTCATCTTTCTTCCCTCATGCTCGATACTGCTCTTACCCTCCCTCCTCTCCTCCCTCCAAGGCCACCCTGCACTGCTGCCTTTTCAACAGCTTGGCACTGGGACCTCCGCTTTAATGGGAACCTATTGCTTGAATCCAAATGAGTCGGGGAGGGAAGACAGATGGAGAGAGGGATTCAGGGGCTCTGGAACATCAATTCTCTTAGTGATAACAGGACCTAATGCACATTGACAGGTGTAGACATAACTCAGATCAATGAAGATGGAGAGATGACGGAGAGCTAGGCTGGGAAGTTGTTCATTCATACAGGTTGATTTGGAATAATACATGGATTATGATTATATTTTTTAATATTATGCTTTCCCCTCTTATGGCAGATTTCATCCGAGGAGTCATAACAGCTCAGCAACTGTTAAGACTCACAGCGACTTGGCAGGGTAAGCCAGTGTGACTATCTATACTTTATTGATGCTGGAATGAAGGATCCAAGAATGTAAGTGACTTGGGAGCCTAGAATTTAAGTGTGTCATAAACAGATAGCTAAGGGTTAATGTCTCTTTCACCTGTAAAGGGTTAACAAACAGTGAACCGGAACACATGACCAGAGGACCAATCAGGAGACAAGATACTTTCAAATCCGGGTGGAGGGAAGCTTTTGTTTGTGTTCTTTGTTCTCTGTCCATGTTCTCTCTGGGGTCTGAGAGGGACCAGACCTAAGCAGATTCCTCCATCTTTCTAAAAAAATCTCTTCTGTTCTAATTCTAGTAGGTATCAGGGTAAAGGCGGGTTTAGTCTTTTTAATTGTTTTTCTTTATTTCCAAATGTGTAGTTTGCTGGAAGTAGTTTAATTTGTATTGTGCGGGGCGGGGGGGAGGTTTTCTTTCTAGTGTCTATGAGCTGAAAGACCCTGTAATATTACATCTTGAATTTACAGAGATTTCTTACTTTTTTCTTTCTTTTATTAAAAGTTTTTCTTTTAAAAGACCGAATTGAATTTTTTCCCCGTGTTAAGGCTAAGGTATTGAGTCTGTACTCACCAGGGACTTGGTGGGAGAGAGAGGAGGGGGGGAAAGGTAAATGTCCTTTTTGTTTTAAATTCACGGAGCTTAAATCTGTATTGCCTCTGGGTGAGGGAAAAAGGGGAGGGGGGAGGTGGAATTCCTCCGTGTTTTAAGATTCAAGGAGTTTGAATCACAGTGATCTTCCAGGGTAACCCAGGGAGGGAAAGTCTGGGAGAGGCAACAGTAAAGGAAAGCGTTTACTTTCCTTGTGTCAAGATCCAGGAGATCTGGGTCTTGGGGTCCCCAGGGAAGGTTTTGGGGAGACCAGAGTTTATCAGGCACTCCAAGTCCTGATTGGTGGTAGCTATCAGATCTAAGCTGGTAATTAAGCTTAGGGGGATTCATGCTGGTACCCCATCTTTTGGACACTAAGGTTCAGAGAGGGGAATTATACCATGACAAAGTGACTTGTCCAATGTCACCCAATAGGTTAGTGACAGAGTTGGGAACAGGACCCAGGCGTCCTAACTCAGCACAAGGCGGCACAAGACTTTTTGGGTATGCGGCACGACAGGTATCTTGAGAAAGAAACCAAACAGAGAGTGTCAACTTGAGTTCATTGTTCATTTCCATGTCCAGGGCAGGATAAGGAAGGGGAGCATCATGGGATGGGCTTAAGAGCTGAGAAGGAGAAAGAGGCCAGGTAGGTTGAGGGACAAACATTCTTGGAGACAGTGGCAATGAAAGGGAAAGCTAAACTATCACTAAAAATTCTGCCAGGGCCAATATACTAGATCTTACCCTCTGGATCTTCTTTCCTCCTTGATCAATAACCTTTGACAAGTTTGCAACCACAATCCTCTGAGGGGAGTGAAGTGCTCAACGTAGCAGGACCTGGGGTAAGCGGTTTGTGACACTGGTCACTGTTAGAGGCCTTGCTTCTAGAGAAAGGCTTTGCATTGCATCTGGAGGCAGAGGAATTTCTCCTGTGACGGTGGGTTGAGGAACTGCCTGAAACTAGCAGCAGAAAATACTGGGGGAAAGGGTCAACACCTACAAAATATCGATGCCGTGCATGTGGTGGGAATATACAGCCAGACTCCTGCACTCACATGGCACCATCGAAGCCAACAGAAATCAATGGGAGTCAGTGGTCTCTGGACTGTGTAGGGATGGGGAAGGGCAAGAAGGAAATATCCTTTTCACATCTAGTTTCTAAGAGAAATTCCTTGGTCCCCTGTGAAGGAACAAGGTGTTGTGTCCTTAAACCCTTAGCTCCTTAAATCAAAGCCTTGAGGCGCAGTAGTGAGGACATACCTGGGAGCTTTGCTGGTCATTCCTGCCCTGCCTGGGTAACCACCCAGGCCAAACTAAATTCCCAGCGTCCTGTCCCAGCATGCAATGGGCTCAGTGTAAAATTTTGGCTAGAATTTAGATAGGGGACAGACTCTCTTCTGCTTGTTCCAAAGTCCTTGTGCTTTCCCCAGGATGTGGAGAAAACTATCTGATCTCTCTTGAAGCAGAGATGGAGGTGCTAATGGTCATACCCCCATCCTCCGCTCTTCATGGCTCCTACACTAAAGCATCAATCTAAGCAGCTGAAGAAACAGAGTCAGAGGCTAGCCCAGTGATGCGCTGAACACGGTGTGAGAAAATGTTTTTACTGCTAATAAAGAGGCCAGACACCAGAACACTCCTCTAGAGCAGGTGGGAGTTTGCACTGGTATTTTTCAGCAAGGTCAAATGTGCTATGAATTAACAAGGTCTCAGAGATAAGACACATCAATTACTGAAGAGTACAAAACCTTCAGCATCAGCAAGAGTTGCAAAATCACTGGGCTGGTGCTTACGGGAACAGATCTTTGCAGTAGGTGGAGTGTGTTACAGGCTCAGCTATCCAGGCAGATGGTAGGTGACAAATTCAGGTTGCTGAGGAGTGCCAGCAATTTGATCACTTAGACAAAGTGTGACAGGGCACTGCTAGGAAAGCCCTTAACCAGCTCCTGCTGCCCCAGCCCCAATCAGGGGGAATGGATTGGGGCTGGGCAAATAGCCAGTGCTTGGAACTGCCCGCACCTGCCAGCCTCATTAGCAGGAGCTAAAAGGCTGCGAGAAACTGGAAGAAGGGTGGAGACCAGGAGGGGAAGGTCAGGCTCAGATGGGGGAAGGAGCCTACTAGTCTGTTGCTGGTCAGGCCGGTGTGAGGCCAAGCCATGTAAATAGTGGGAAACTGGTGGTGGGAAATGAACACAAAATAAAGAGAACAGGTGTTTCACCAGCTTGGAGCATCCCTGAGTCTTTAAGGAGCAGGGCCAAGGGGCCGAAGGTTTAACCTGGCTACGTGACTAGTCGTAACCTGTTTGGGATTACAGAAAAGCCCATAGAACTCCGCAGCACTACAGGGCTGTTGCCAGCCAGATGCAAGCTGAAGAGAATCCTGCAGCCGCAAAGAACGGCCTCTGCCTGTGAGTCCCTAATCTGGGGGATTTGCTACAGTCTGCAGGATCCCACTTTGCACCATTAAACAGCTATAATAATGCAACCCACACTGCAGATCCAGGGTGTTAGATAGACACCGCCAAACTCCTCTCAAGAGGTCTTTTACAAATTGCACTGTTAAATGGAAGCAGCAGCCATGTTTGACAGTGAACCTCCATTTGGACCCCATACCATCAAGTCTCCATTCAGCAGCATTAGCACAGCAGCTTCACAAGCGATATCACTCAGCTGACAGCAGTTCAGTCTGGCCGAGTGAATCAGAATGAAATGACACTTGCCAAGGCATTCTGAATGGAAAAGCTTCTCATAGTAGGCTCAAGGAAGAGTGATTAGCATTGGGAACATTTGCCAAGTGCCTGCAATGCCCCTGTAAAATGGGAATTCAATAAGCTCAGATGCCATCTTTTGCAGACTCAGTGTTCTGTAAGATTTGGTTCCATGGCCTCAAGGAGCTTGAGAATCGCTGGTGCATGGGAAGGGCTCTGCTTCTGATAGGGTTGCCAACTCTATTTTGATCTATTCTGGGAGGTTTCGTCCCTGATGTAATAGCATTAGTGACTGACCTACTGTCGTCTAAAACGCTTTCACGACAGAGCCATAATTTTTCTTTCGGTGGAAATAAGGAGCATTGTGTGAATCATACTTTCACATTTTAAGCATGTTGCATAAACAAACAATATTGCAAAATCTCCAGCTGTACGGTAGCGTGAATCTTATTTTTAAATCGCGAGATTGGGTTCAAGTTACTTAGCTTGTCAATGCATGTTTAAATGTTTGCGTGTAGGCATGCATGGGGGCGTTAGTTTATTCCATTGTTTTAAAATACAGAAAACAATAGAGCATGCCATTAGAAAATGACATACAGCAAAACCTCATTGATTAGCCTTATGTAACGGAAAATGCTCGATGACACAAAATGTGTTCTGCTGTAAATTCACCGACTTTGCGAAGGCAGTTTTTATAGTCGGGGGGGTCTTTACATCTGTTGTCATCGTATCAACCATCGTACATGGTACATTTGGAGCTGCTGTGTTTTGAAGAGCCCGCACCATCATCCATGTCTGTTCTCTTTGTTTGAAAGCGCGAGACAGTTGCAGTGAGCGTGGACTAAAGAGACAACGCGAACGTGCCCGCATGCATGTGTAGATCAGTGATGGTGCACAGACTTTACGTCATGACATAAAATGTCGCACAAGGTAAAGAAATACAAGCACAATGAAACTGCTGGGCAGGCAACACACATTACCATGGCATTTTAAACACTGGCTGGGCTAGTGTATAAACTGGATTCAGCGTTCAACATTAGCTTCCAGAATCCCCTGTGATTTATCTCCTGGGTTGCTCTCAGCCATCTCCTGGAAATTTAAATGTAATCCCAAGAGACTCAACGGCAATCCTGGAGGGCTGCCAACCGTACTTCTGAAAAGGATTGAAAATGACCCCATCAGAAATAATGGGGTGTTTCAGACCCAGCGGTAAATCCCCGGGGAGGGGGACAGAGGAAAACGCATGAGATGCGATTGCTGAGTTTCTGCTGAGTGCTGCCTTTGGAAGTCAGAGGGCAGAGCTGTGCTAAGCATAGGCACAGATAAACGGCCCCATCCGTTCTCAGGTTCAATCAGGAGTGATGCCTCTGAAGCTAATGGAGTTGCACCAGGGTAAAACTGACAGGAGCGGTGACTTGAGGCCTGGACAGTGGGCCTGATTCTAATCTCAAGTAGACTGCTGTGAATCGAAAGCAGCTTCACAGAAGTCAGTGGAGTTACACTAGTGGGGAACCAGTGGGGGTGGGAGAGGAGAATCAGGTTCTGGGGTAACTGCACCAACATCATCAGTGTAAAACCAGTCTAAGGGAGATCAGAATCAGGCCAGTATCTTGGGCACTAGGGCAAGCTAACCTAGTCCTACCTGTCTATCTAGGCTGCTGGTGTTTGGACCAGGGGCTGCGTGCAGCTGTTCAAACAGACTCTATCTGTGCAATGGAGAGTGTAGCTGCAGAGTGACATGGTGGGTGGGGTCAGGTTCTCAGCCTGAGAAGAGTGTCTCTAGATTGCTACCAGGGAGATTTTAAAATTTCAGTAGCTGGTGTTGAACATCTTTCTGAGATACTAGTAGAAGGAAAGAATTATCATCACTGGATGCGACTACATCATCTGTTTTTTTCTCTAATACAGAACAGCAATATTTATTGAACACTTCTTCCTTTTTTGCATTATTATTGAAGTTTCTACCATTTCCTTCTAGTAATAGACCAACAACAGTATCAGGATTCTTTTTGTTCTGAATATACATAGAAAACTCCTTATTGTCCTTAAATCCTCTAGTTGCTTGCATAGCAATGAATGGGGCCTGCGGTCTCTTTATAGGGTTAGACAGTGTATGTTATCACAAAGTAACTTTCATCCTGACACCTCGAGTGTCAGGTATGGAACCAGAACAGGTACAAGATGGGTAGCAGCAGTCTTCTATCATGGTCCTAAAGCAGCCTCTGCTAGAATTAATTCTCCACAACCCAGTGACTCAATATACTCTGCTGATGTTGCCCTCCAGGCTAGTGATTTCTGTGATGCAAGGCAGAGCAAAAGCATCAGTTAAATAACTGATTGGGACTCAGGTGCCCTGAGTTCAATTTCTGGCTCTGCCACTACCTCCTGTGTGACTTGGACAAGTCATTGATTCTCTCTGGGCCTCAGTTCTCCACCTTTAAAATGGGGATAATAATGCTGCTTTTCTTCCACCCTTTGTCTATATTATTATCTACTTAGATTGTAAACTGTTGGGGTCGAGCCCTGTCACTTGTTACGTTGCTTGTACAGCGCCTACCACAATGGTGTCCTGTCCTTGATTAGTGCCTTATGTCATTATTGCAATGCAAATTCATAAGCATTTAAGGCCAGAAGGGATCACCTACTCTGGCCTCCTGGGCATCCCAGCTTCATACATTTCACCCACTTACCCCTGTATTAAGCCCAGTCACTTGTGTTTGGCTAAAGCATCTCTTCCACTCTGGATCTGAAGACAGCAAGAGAGAGAATCCACCACTTTCCTAGGGAGCATGTTCCAATGGTTAATCACCCTCAGTGGTAACAATTTGTGCCTTTCCAATTTCAATTTGTCTGGCTCCAGCGTTCCAGGCACTGATTCTTGTTTTGACTTTCCCCACTAGATTAAAGAGCCCTATAGCATCCAGTATTTTCTCCCTCTGAAGGTAATTATACACTGTAATCAGTAATAACAGAAATGTGACACCGCTCCACTGGGAACTGCACTGAGACAGGTTTCAGAGTGGTAGCCGTGTTAGTCTGTATCAGCAAAAAAACCAGGAGTACTTGTGATACCTTAGAGACTAACAAATTTATATTTTATGCCCAAATAAATGTGTTAGTCTCTTAGATGCCACAAGGAATCACAGAATCAGAGAATATCAGGGTTGGAAGGGACCTCAGGAGGTCATCTAGTCCAACCCCCTGCTCAAAGCAGGACCAATCCCCAACTAAATCATCCCAGCCAGGGCTTTGTCAAGCTGGGTCTCCCCTCTAAGGAAGGAGATTCCACCTTTGAGGACTCCTCCTTGTTTTTGCTGTACTGAGACAGTACATTTGACAAAGGCCATCAGTTGTCAAAAGGAAACTGACTTGACTGGTTTTATCTTTGAGGTGAAGAGCTCCACCTCCCACTCCAAATCAGTTCCTCCCCTAGGAACTTGCCCAGGGAGAATATGAGATTGCTGTTGATTATTAATTTGTGCCAGGTTAGTGATGTCCCTGAGCGTAACAAGCAGCTCAAAATATGCCACTTCAGATGAGCGAGGTCTGGAAGTGTCCTTCACAAACTCTTTGCAGCAAAACCAGGCAAAATCCATTATTCTCCAACGGTGCTTGCTTGCTGCTGCAGGGCCTGGGTTGCTACCAGCCATGTGTCATTCACATTTCTTCAGTGTCCAGATGGGACATGAAATGTCTGGTGCATCAGGCAGATCCCCTGCAGGCTTGTGTATAATGAAATATTCAGCTCATTTGAAAGGTTACAGGGGAATATTACGAGGACTCTATAGAGGGAGCAATTTGTATTCAAACAGGAAATGTCAAGATAAACATTATGGGCCAGATTCCAATGTCAGCTATCCCAGGGTAAGTCCAGAGTAACTGAGCTGGGTTCTTGGGAGTTACTCCTGATTGCAGGGCCGCAAGAAGGGGAGAAAATCAGGGCTATCTGAGGAGGGGGAGTAGGAAGAGAAGCCAACAGAAGAATGAAGTTAAAGCAGGCCCCTGCCGCACCTTGGTTTCTAGCAGTGGTAACTCCCTTAAAGCGGTGGAGTCAGCCATTTTACACTGGTTGGGTGACCAGATGTCCGGATTTCATAGGGACAGTCCTGATTTTTGGGTCTTTTTCTTATATAGGCTCCTATTACCCCCCACGCTCTGTCCTGATTTTTCACACTTGCTGTCTGGTCGCCCTATGCACTGGGGTAAGCGAGAGGCGAGGCAGGCCCAGTTCCTTACTGGGCTCTCAACCTGCTGCCCCTGCGGGTCCCAGATTGGTGCAAGTCACAGTCCCCTGCCCCGGCACCCAGTGTCAGTGACCACAGCACCGGGGCGGGGGGTTACACCGCTGCCGGGTTCGGCCCAGCCCCGCCCCCTGCCGAGGACTCGGACCCGGACCACTCGCCGCAGCGCCTGCGGGCCCGGGACAGGCTGAACCCCGGAGCGGCGCGCCGTGCCCGGCCCGCTTGCGTTTGCCCGGCAAGCGCCCCCTGGCGGCCCGTGGGCGGCGGCCCTGGCCCGGTCCCGCAGGAGGAGCCAGGCCCGGCCCCGGGTCAGTCGCGGCGAGCGGCAGCGGCCATGTCCTTCTGCGCCTTCTTCGGCGGGGAGGCGTTTCGGGGCCACTTCGAGCCCGGTAGGAGCGCGGGGCCGGCGGGGGCTGCCCGGGGGCCGGCCGGAGAGCCCCGTCCATAGGGGCGGCCGTCGGCCGGGGGAGGCGCGGCTATCGTGCGTGGGGGCCGGGCCCCTGTCCATGGGGGTCGGGCCCCTGTCCATAGGGGTGACCAGGCTCCTGTTCATAGGGGTGGCTGGGTTCCCCCCTGTCCATAGGGGCGGCTGGGCTCCCATTGCCCATAGGGGCCGGGCCCCTGTCCATAGGAGTGACCATGGCACATAGGGGCAGTCGGGCTCCCACTGTCCATAGGGGCTGGGCTCCTCTCCATAGGGGTGGCCATGGCCCCTAGGGGTGACCAGGCTCCTGTCCGTAGGGGTGGCCAGGCTCCCTCTGTCCATAGGTGTGGCTGGGTTCCCCCCTGTCCGTAGGTGTGGCTGGGTTCCCCCCTGTCCATAGGGGCCGGGCTCCTGTCCATAGAGGTGACCATGGCATGTAGGGGTGACTGGGCTCCTGTCCATAGGGGTGGCCATCGGCCAGGGGAGGCACGGCTATCGTGCGTAGGGGCCGGGCTTCCATTGCCATAGCAGCGGCTAGGCTCCCCCTGTCCATAGGGGCCGGGCTCCTGTCCATAGAGGTGACCATGGCACGTAGGGGTGACTGGGCTCCTGTCCATAGGGTGGCCATGGCCCCTAGGGGTGGCCAGGCTCCCACTGCCATAGAGGGGGCTGGGATCTCCCTGCTCATAGGGGTGGCTGGGCTCCATTGCTCATAGGAGTGGCTGGGCTCCCACTGTCCATAGGGGTGGCCGGGCTCCTGTCCATAGGGGTGGCCTTCAGCCAGAGGGGCTGGGCTACTGAGGCTTGGAGGTAGCAGGAGCCCCTTTGCCAGCCCCCTCCTGGTAACATAGGGGCCCTGATCAGCTCAGCCGTGGGGCCTGAGTATGAGCTCCCCCAGTCCCTGGGTGGCCTGCTCTGTAGGGTGCTGCGCCCCCAGTGTCTTCCCATCTCCTGGCACAGTGTCACTCTGAATCGGATCCTTCTCGGATGCCAGCCAGGCTCCGCGAGTCACATGAATTCCCCAGGAGGAGCCACCTGGCAGCCCAGCCAGTGTATGGGAGTGGCAGGTAGCTCAGACTCCCAGAGCCAGCTAGGTTCGCAATAGAATGAGCTGGGCCCAGTCTTGCTGGACAAACGGTGCCAGGGCTGGGGTCAGCAGGAGGTGGGTGTGGACCAGGGCTTCTGTTCTGACCTATGCTTGGGCCAAAAGTGCATAAGGAACAGGCCTGTGTGTGTGTGTGTGTGTGTGACAGAGAGGACTCAGAACTGTGTCATAGGCCCTGTACTGCTTGTGGCTAAATGGAATTCTCTCTAGTTCATGTGACAGGGGCATGCAATTTGCAGCAGAGGGCTCTGAGATTTCATCCCTGCCACTGCCATGAAATCCTTAGTCACATCTTGGCCACTGGAAAGTGACAGCAGGTGGCGGTAGGTTTGGCTAAGCTGTGTAGGTGACCTGTTGTTGTATCCTGGCCTGAGTCCATGCTTAGCAGGGCTGTATTGTAATCTTCTCTGACCTTGAGCTCTGTCTGGGCAGCAGGATCCAGGCGTTCCAGGTGCCTCACACACACGATTGAATTTACACGGTTAGTGCCACCTGAAGTTAACCCGTCATTTCTCCTGTCCCCCTCCCTAGGCATTTACGTCTGCTCCAAATGTGGTTATGAGCTGTTCTCCAGCACAGCAAAATACCAGCACTCGTCTCCATGGCCGGCCTTCACTGAACCCATTCATGCTGACAGCGTGGCCAAGTATGAAGAGCGGCCGGGCGCCCTGAAGGTGCTGATGAAAACCTCGTAGAGAGTAAAGCAGAAGCTTGCCAGCTCTCCTTGACTTGTCTCTGTTAAAGGGGCCACGCCTGTGCCTGCTGCTCGCACTCTGAATAGCAGCACAAAGGGAGCGGCCGTGAGTTGGCCCCGGTTCATTTGTTTTCCTCCCTTGCATCTTCCAGGTGTCCTGCGGCAAATGTGGTAATGGGCTGGGCCATGAGTTCCTCAACGACGGGCTGAAGAGGGGGCAGTCTCGCTTCTGAATATTCAGCAGGTCGCTGAAGTTCATTGCTGCAGGTGAGGGCTGCACCCGGATGGTGTCTCTGGATCGGATCTGCCTGGTTGGTTAGCAACTCCAGTGGTTTCCAGGGTTTGAACGAGGGCATGTTTAATAAGAATGGATTTGTCTAGTATCCATGTTTGGTGACTCCATCTCCAACGATCAGTGTTAAGGCCACCCTCCTCCCCATTCCCAAACACAGCTGAGGCATTGAGAGGACCCCTGGGAGTACTCTTGATCAGGCCTGCCTCCTGGCAGGGAGTGAGGTGCCTTCCTTTGTTTCCCTCTTTCTTCCACCTCTGTTAGTGAGGCAGCCACTGTCCAGGATCATGGCCGTTGTGGCAGAAAGCGTCCAGGGGCCCTCAGGCTGACTCGATTAACAAATACTAGGAAATGTTCTTCCCTGGGGCCCTCTCTGGTTAGGTCAATGGAAACAGGAGCAGGCACCAAGCTAACAAAGTGATGAGGATGGAGCCGCATTGGTAAACTGCTGGGTGTGGTCCCACTGATCTCGCTCTCTGGGAGATTTGCATTGATGAGCTGTGTTGTGCTTCACATTCAGTTAGAGGATGGCTGGTTTTTATTAGGTCATTGGTGACAGGCTCAGATAAACTGAGAAGCAACTCGGAGTCCTAAACAAACCTTCCAGGCCTTTAGATTTTAAAATGAATAAATAAATCAATGCTCCTCTGAACTTCCTGGGCCAGAAGCAGGGAGTGTTGGAGAAGTCCCTTCCAGTGAGCTTTCCAGTCCAGTGCTGCAGATCCAGAGGGGTTTGGAGAAGCAGCTGAACAGTTTGAGATTAATCTTTGTAAAGGAAGGACAGGGAAACGTGAGTCCACGTGAATGGGGCTGGGAGAGTTAGCTAGTGCAAGTTGCCAGAAGAAGGCAAGGGCATGTGATGTGGGTTTTAAACCGGGCTGTAGCTTTATTAGTCAAGTTACATTCAAAGTTCCCATTGGGGGACATCCCAGAGTGGTCACTCGCACCCCATTGATCCTTTGCCAATTTTTGGGGTCCCCCAGCGCAGGAGGAGCCAACCATCACAGTAGAAGGGTCTGAGGGCACCTTGACTTGCCCGCTAGCATCCCTTGCCTTTTTGGGGGTTGAGCAAGATTGGACCTTGACCAGCACCTCCGTCAAGCGCATTGGAGAGGCAGTCCCCCCGGGGTAGTGCCCCAGCCCCTGATTCACGTTAGACACACTGCCTCCATCCACCTTTCTGGATCTGGAGCCTAAATCAGCAAGTTCCTGTGCTGGGCACCTGCCAACAGTTGAGACAACTAAACGACTCCCAGATAGGTCCAGCTGTGCCCTCTGGGAGGGGGGAGAATCCCAGCCCCCCCGTTGCCCTAACCCCTACGTTTCACTATGAGGAAGGTGAAAAAACAGAACCAGCTTCAGCCAAGCTGGTGGTCTGGGGAAAAATTTCTTCCCAGCCCCAAAGTGGAGACAGCGCAAGCCACTAAGACCTAGATAAGGGGGGCAGGGGGGGGTTGGCTGCTGGAAACCAGCTATCAGGAAGTAGCCCTGTGCACAGAGCTCCTATCAAGGCTCCAAATCCTGCGAGACCTCAATCCTACACTGGAAGTGCAGTGTGGGCTGGAAATCTCATGAGCCCTGCCCTGTCCTTTTGCCCTCTCCCATCACGGGAGGCTCAAAGGATTCTTAGCTAGGTAATTCCGCCTGTCTCTCTGCCCCCTTCCAAAGTGTGTTAGAGATGTTAACGATGTAAGTTCTATAAAGGCCTTGTTAAAGAGGTAAAGATGGCCCCCATTTTACAGATGGGGAAACTGAGAACAAGAGGGCTTGATCCTGCTGCCAGGGGAGTTCTGCAAAGCAAAAATCAAGGTTCTGAGGGACTTGCCCAAGGGCAGAGAGGGTGCAAGAGCAGAGCCAGAATTAGAACCAAAAACTTGGTGCATCCGGCTCGGCCCGCTAGTCACCAGACCACGAAACTTGTGAAATATTAACTGTGTTCATCAAAACGTCCGGTGTGTAATTAGCAGGGGATTCCAAAGGAGTGGTGTCGAAATGCTGACTCACTGATTTTGTTTCCCCCTCCCTCAGACAAAGCGGAACAGGCCCTTAAGAAGTAAGCGGGCTGCTGGACTCACTCGCTGCTTATAGTGGACTCCTACAAGCTATTCATTGTTTCTTGTGATAACGGTTTGGGATCAAGTGTCTGTGTGCTCTAAATAAGAATCTAGTGAAGCAAAGATCCTCCAGGCTTCTGCAATACAACGCCTCCCATCAGAGATCCGCACTGAGTGCTGAATGCTGGTTTGTCAGCTGGGAACATGAGGTTGGGGGAGCAGAAGGGAAACGGGACACTGATCTCTGGTTGCCTTTGCTCTATCAGGTGGGTTATCTCCTCTCTATAGCGAATGTTGCACAATGTGACAACTTCTGCTTTGAACCATCTGGTTGCAAACTTGTACATAGTTAGGGCCCTACCAAATTCACATCCATTTGATTAATTTCACGGTTATAGGATTTTAAAAATTGTGAATTTCATGATGTCAGCTATTTAAATCTGAAATTTCATGGTGTTGTGTCTATAGGGCTCCTGACCCAAAGGAGGGTTGGCAGGAGTCACAGGGTTATTGTAGGGGGAAAGGTCATTGTATTGCCACCCTGACTTCTGTGCTGCTGCCTTCCTTCAGAGCTGGGCACCTGGCCAGCAGTTGGCGCTCTCTGGCTACCCAGCTCTGACCACAGTGCAGAAGTCAGGGTGGCAATACTGTGACCCTCCTACAATAATCCTGCATCCCCTGCCGTCCAGGTCCCCTTTTGGGTTGGGATCCCCAGTTTGAGAAACACTGGTCTGCCCTGTGAAATCTGTATAGTACAGGGTAAAAGTACACAGAAGATCAAATTTCACAGGGGAGACCAGATTTCATGGTCCGTGACTTGTCCCCTAAATGTAGTGAATGGGGGGGAAGCAAATGCTGTAACTCCTTCTCATCCATCAGACCCTACCCCAGCTCTCCCATGTCCCAAAACAGCCAGCCTCTGCCCAGTACCAGCTACTGAATTCCTTCTCTCCTGTCCATTATAAGTAGCGTGCATGATGGGTGAAATCCTGGCTCTGCTGATGTCAATAGGAGTTTTGCCATTGTCTTCAAAGGAGCCAACATTTCACCCTTTATTTCCAGAATGAAATATGGAGATAATGGGTGGAGATTCGGAGCTCTTATGCCCAGAGTTACTGCACTGAAATCAGTAGGGAGTGACGCTGGATTTAACTGAGATTCAAATCTGACCCCATTCTCACATGCTATTTTCTGGTCTGGGATCATGGTATGAATTGCCCTAGGTAAACCCTTCCAGGATGGTTAGGGTAAGGATGTTCGGATGATCCTACCAGATAATACTCTAGGTATTTTATCTGTTCTGCACACAATAGAAATAATTTTAGAATATGATTTGATTTTATTCTGCATTGGGCCTGATTCTGATCTTGCCGTGTGCTGGTTTTATTACTGCCTTAGCAGAGTTATTCTTGATTTACACCAGAGTAAGGGAGCTCAGAATTGGGCCCTTTCAGCAAAAACTTACGTAACTCAGGCTTTGGAAATCGTGTATGAATTACCTCTAGATACAAAAGGGCTGTTATATTTATTTCCCCTTGAATCAGCACCTCATCCTCCCCTTCACCACAATGCCCATCGCCGTTCCCTTGGGCTGGAATGTGCATATCTTCCCTTAAACCCTAGACCCTCGTTTGTTCCTTGATCAGTCCGCGGGGACACCAGTACAAATGCACGATGGGGTTGCTTTCTCCTCCTGGAGTCTCTCCAGCTGTCTGCCTGGAGGGGCTCCATTCTGCTATCAGTGATGTTAGTGTAACCCCGGAGTAACTCCGTGGGTGGTGGTGGATTTATGCCACATTAAGATCCTGATCCTACTGCCACTGAAGTGGGCGGCAAAACTTCCACTGGCTTTGGCAGTGTAGGATCACCACTGACCCTAAGTGAGATCAGAATCTGCCTCCCAGCTGGACTGGTGCAGCTCCAAGGGCCATCTTGAACCTGCATACCTGACTGTAGAGCTCCAGGAAGCCCCCCTTTAACCACAGCAGCCCTCTTATGGATCGAAGATTGGAGGTGCACAGTGTTACGATGAACTACAGCGCATTAGGGAACTGGGTCCACCCCCAGTGGGCAGAGCACTAAGGCACACTGATGGCAGTATTACGGTTCAGCTGCACTGAGGGGCACTTTACAAGCTGCAGTTTGCCTGCTGAGGTGCAGCCCAGGGGTGGAAGGGAGGTAACAGGGACACCGTGCAAAGAACGGGACATCCCAGGTTAGCACTGGGCCTTTGCGGCTGCTTTGTATCTGCCTCTGTAATTATTGAACTGATAAATAAACCATTGATTCATTGTCCCGGAGCAATAACTTGCTTTGTGAAGCATTCCTCATGCTGACTCCTGCGGGGAATAAATCCCAGTTTTCCTCTTCTGTTTTCTGGATTGTCACAGTATTGAATGGCAGGATGAGGAGAGAGAAAACAGATTTATTATTTTTGTCTGAGCGCCCAAAGATGTACTAGACACGTCACAGTCACATGTCTGAGACTGTAACCTCTGTCTTCCTGTGCATTTGTGCAGTGCCTCACAGAAGCCTTGCTGCTGCCTAAGAGCGACTGGAGTGCAGATAACAAGTTTTGTATTGCCACCCATCACCATAGTATCCGGGCCCCTTCCCCATAAAATCAACAGCGATAGCGAAATCACTAATGGACTTCACGGAGACTCTGGCACGTCTTCCCTTTTGGGGTGGAAGTTCTGCTTGGGAGAGTGTTTCTAGTTTTGATTTTTTAAAAAGAGTGTATTCCTTTACTTTGTTCAGGTTTGTTTGTTTCATGGCCATTTTTGTCTTTTTGGTTGGCTGGGGTTGGTTGGAACAAAGGGAGAGTCAGTGCTGTGGCATTATCATGGTGAAAGGGCCTTTTGAAAGAAATCTCACCAATCCAGTTGCAAGTTTGTAGCTCCAGAGTCTCTCACTTTATCAGGAGGAATCTGCTTCGGAATGGGTTTATTTATTCTGACAAGATTCCGTGTCTCCTGTGGCCAGTCATGCAGCTTCCATCTGGCTGACTCACTGGAAAGGGACAATGTGTACAGACTGACACACACACGCGCACAACACACACTTTTGGTCAAGAGTGAATGCATTAAAATATGAAACCAAAACGAGAAGTGTTTTCAGTAGCAGTGGCTGCAGCGTGTTAGAATCATTAAGTTCTGACTGATGCAAGCTTGATTATTTTACAGTGGGACTGACATAGGTGTAATTTTCTGCACAGCATTTGTCCTCGCTCGCCTCCATTACTGTGTCTAGGCGGCTTTCTTTGACCGCTCTCTCCTTAATCTGGAATCTGCCTGAGCCTCATGCCTCTGCTAGGGTGAAATCTGCCTTCTGGGATGGTAGGGAGCCAGTCAAACCTCCTCCCCTCGGCCTTTGCATAGGGGGAGCACACTTCTCTTGTTTTCCCTGATGCACAGCTCTGACTCCAGCTGCTACCAGATATTGCTGCCTGTGCTCTGGCTGTACATGGATGAGCACACCAGTTCTGGCTCAGTTACACTGGTTGCTAATCAGATTTCTGTATTAGGTCCAAGCTGCTCCACAACTGATTAAACCTTTGATCCAAGCTCTTCCTCTGATCTGGTCACCTCTGAGCTTCGGAGAATGTCATTGGCTTGTAACTCCAGGACCTAGCCACCACTGCAAGTCCAGGGCCATGTCTGCTTCTTGCATTTAGCGCTGCTCCTGAAGAGCCTGCTTGGACATGGCTGGGACACCTTCCCACTTCCCGAAGCAATGCTGACGACTCAGCTTTTGGGTTTCAGTCTTTTTCGGGCGGTATGGAATTGCTGTGCACCTCACCGGGCCTCTGGAGGGCAGGCAAGATGTGAGTGATGTAACCGACGTGCATCGTCCTATTGATGACTAGATGTTCAGTCATCATGTTCGGAGAAGACAAAAGGGGACAGTGAGGATGGAATCTGGGCAGGGCCAGGGCATAGGAGGAGACAGAGGTGGGGCAAAGCCATGGGCAGCTTTGGAGACAAGGAGCAGCATGAGTGTGCTAGGGAAGTGGAGTGAAAGTTGCTGTCCTAACTCACTTCAGTGCCTGGCAGCCCTCTCTGGGAAGGGCTGGCTGAAATCTTGTGGCCTCATTTTTGTCCTTTCTTACTGTTACAGATGTAGGCTGAAAGGAAGGCTTCCCTGCAAATCCACTCTCCTCCCCCCAAGCACTTGAATCCAGTTTCCTTCCAAGCCTTATTTATTAAAAAACAAAACCCGATTCACTTTCCAACCAACCTGTTGTGTGTGTCAGCCTTCAGTCCCGAGCAGCCTTAAAGACAGGCAGTGGTGAACGTGGGGTCAGTAGAGCTAGGCTCTCCTGAGGGCGGGGAGAACAGCCTCTTAGGTGACCTGGTCAGTGCTTTGCTTGTGAAAACAGGTTGAAACTTTGCAGCAAGCAAAGATTCTCTCTTTCCAAGCTCTCTTTGCGGGGAGGAAACGCAGAATCATTTACAGCAATGCAAAGGTTGCAAGGACAACGTCCCTGAACCCCGACTCAGAGCGTTGGACATGATGCCGTCAGTGCCAAAGTAAACTACGGGGGAGTGCTGCTGGCCAAGACCACAGTCCATCAGGAAGGCTGGTGGTGGTGGAATCCCCAAGACTGGAATAATGGGGATGTCAGGACAGGGGATACAGCCTACACGGTGGATAAGGGGTGTGTTGGCAGAGTTTGTGGGGAATGGGCAAACCCAGGACTGGAGCATCAGGGGAGCCTGGATTGAGCACACAGGCCAGGATCACAGTGCATTGGGTGAGCCCCGTGGAGGGAGCTCAGAACTGAAATAACAGAGGCTGCTGCTGGAGAGGATTGAGGTGCATCAGCAGAGCTGTGGGTAGTTGTCGAAAGGGGGCAGAACTGGATTTGTCTTATTGATGATTTAGTATAGAATAGTGCCGGCAGATCTGTTGGTGTCACCGATTTTCTATCGCCCAAACTTCAAGCTCCTGAATTCTATGTAATGCCCCCACCCCCAGCCAAGCTGAGTATTCTCCTTCCCTTCACTCTGGTGCAGGCCCAATTGTCCCTGAAGTTAGTTTGTTTGTAAAGAAAAGATCTGGTTAGTCCAGCCTCGAATAGCTGAAAGCTGTATCACAGAGAGAGACTTTACTTAGATTGTCAGCTCTTTGGAACAGGGACCATCTTTTTGTATATATGTTTGTACAGCACCGAGCACAATAGGGTCCTGGTCTATGACTGGAGCTCCCGGTGCTCTCACCATATAAATAATAATAATTGATAATTACTTCGTTTTCAACTGGGTTTAAATGTCGACTTGCAGTACCCAAAACAGACACTAGGGGGTGCAGTTGCTATTCCAAATTTCTCCTTTGCCCAAAGATGCAGATAGATGCTTGTTTTTCCACTGGTGCCCTTCGCAGAAGGAGTTGAGTTATCATGAGCATCCAGTTTAAAGTGACATTGCTTGTGAGCAGTAACAAAGGAAACAGGAACCGTTAGCTGGGAGCAAGGGCTGGAGTGGGACTGAGCAGATTCAATCATTAGAAGCAGTGATTTCGAAGGGAAGTAGGGGGTGTCTCACACTCACCCGGCAATGGACTTATATTGCTCAGTGCTGAGGACGATACCGCAGCCCTGCACATGGGCGTGATGTGCTAACAGAACACGGAGTAACATATGTTCCTTCCCCGGAGAGCTTACACACCTAAGTCCCGCCACCCAGAGGCGTTTCCCTTGGCCAGTAAGTCTAACGCCAGCCCTGGCAGCCCCATTAAAACAGGGTCCTGCCCCACAGTTTGAGAACCACTTCCCTAGTGCTTAAGTAGGGCTACAGACCTGGTCCAGGAGCCGGGAGAGACCAGCATAGCAAGGATTCATGCAACGAGAGGTCCTTCCCTCAATACGATGTAAGTGTCAGACCTTTTGCAGGCTGAGTTACACGCTGGGTGCCTAGAGCTGAGAGAAGCTGCAGAACTGGTGTGTGTAGGGGGGAAGTGTAATGCAGGATTGTGCTCTGCGGGTGGGATATGGCCAGGGCAGCGTGGAGAAGTGCAGGCTTAGGAATGGGGATGGCTGGTGTATCCATACATGGCCCGAATTCCCCATGACCTCTGGGGGCAGAGCCGGCCCTTCCCAAAGCCGCCCTACCTCATCTCTCTTCCGCAGCTGCCAATTTAGAGTCCATCCCTTGAGCACTTGTGCATGTGTGGCCTTTGTCTCCTGGGCTCGGGGAGTGGGGGGTGCCAGAAGGACAATCCCCTCCCGCTGGTCTTGACCCTGTGAGCAGTTCTACCAGGTGTGAGGTGGTTGTGATTCCATGTGAATGTGAGCAGACCCTCCGGGGGGTGCAGATGAGGGTCCGTGCTGGTCTGAGCCCTCTGCCCTGGGCAGTGGGGGGGTCCCAGGCCCCCTGCTGGCCCATTCAGTGATGGCTAGTGAGAAGGGGGCAGAGAATGGGCTGAACAGTCAGCCACTTAAGCATGAACTTCTAACAAAGAGCCGAGCCTCCCTCCTGCTCCCAGCATGCACAGCAGTGATCTCGTTAGGGCAGGGTCAGGTCTGCACCCCCTGTTGTTGGGTGCTGCTACCTTCTGTCCTTTGCGCTGTGTGGGAGCTCCCCTCAGGCAGTGCAACTGAAATGCCCATCCACTGTCCAGACCTGATCCTGAAACCTTTGAAGCTGCTGCAAGGGCTGGTATTGGCTTGGACAGCAGCATTGGTACGAGAGCAAAATTAACAGGACGGTGCAGATCTAAGTTTTATGAGTTGACGGCACCTTGCACTAGGGCAACCCCACTCCCTTTCTATTACGGGGCCTTGTGCCTTGCTTTATGCCAGCAGAACTCAGTGTCACTCTGGCCTGAATCCAGCCCAGGTGTTGTAGCTGAGAATTACGTTTCCACAGCATCCCGCTATTCCAGTTTTGCAATCTGCAGGCTGCCCAGTGAGCATTAGCTTCTCTGAAGGCTCCTGCTAGGCTTCTCTCTCTTCGCTTGGATAGGCCAACAGGTTGGGTAGCATATAATAAAATCTCCTACAATACTCATGACTTGTTCGCAGCGAAAGGTTTGGATCATGCCTCCTTTCCTGGCTTTGTCACATATGGAACACACTAAGGATCTCAGTGTTAACTAAAGACTGTTTCAATGAACACACGAAGCCAGGAACAATAAGTGGTCACGGTCCTTCAGCGACTAGCTCCAGTCCAGTAGGGCTTGCCAACCCAAAATCTTTGCAGGAGTCTGCAAGTCTGCTGCTTCCTCCTTTGCCCCTTTCGTAACAGTCTATAAGCTGATTCTTAGTTTGCTGGCACAGTGTAGGGTGTGCCTATAAATCACCACTTGTTTCCTTGATGGGCATCGGTGAACGTTATTCTGTGCCAGACGAAGAGCTGACGAGTCCCAGCAGGACAAGGAATGGGGTATCTGCTGGGATAGCATCCAGGGCAGTGAGTGATGGAGATTATTTAAGGTCAGGCACAGCACCTTGTGGCAGGGACAGATGCCTCAGCTGGGAGCTGAGTTGCTGCTTTGATCTCCTGCCGGTGTACAGGGAGGGTGGCGAAGGAGGACTGAAGGTCCAGGCAGGCACCCAGAAGGGACACAGGGTACAGCTCCCCAGTGGAGAGGAACCTGCGAGGAGGCCGAGTTGCTAAGGGACTGGCGTGTAGCCAGGGCTCTCGTTGATTCTCTCCCTCTGCTCAGTCGTTTGGCTGCTGAGGCTGCTCTCCTGCACCTAGACCAGGTGGCTGGGTGCCTCCAGGTGGCTCAGGGAGTGGTAGTGAAAGGAAGAGCTTTGGGGCCTTGGTGGGGGCCAGTTTGTTTCGGTCTATATTGGGCCAGCTCCTGCAGTCCTTCCAAATGTTGCACTCACGCAAACTCCTAGGCACGTCTCTGAGTAGGCACTGAGTAAACCTGCAGTAAAAGCCGGCTGCAGACTTCAGGGTCTTGCCCACTGGATTTTGTAAACACCTTTGTGAAAGCAGAATGGAACCCAGTTCTACCCCTGTGACATGGGGCCTGATCCTGCAATGTGTCTAGCCCCTTCTGTGACGCTCTGACCATCCTCACTTCCCTGTGATATGGGTGGGAGCTGCAGGTGCTCAGCATCGCACAGGATCAGTCCCTAAGCCAGAGAATCATAGGAATGTAGTCCTGGAAGGGACCAGTCCCGCTCCCTGGGCTGAGGCAGGACCAAGTAAACTAGCCCATCCCTCACCAGTGTTTGTCCAGCTTGTTTTTAAAAACCTCCCCTGCTGCACATAAAGCCCATTACGACTTGTTCTGCCTCTAGTGGACATGGAGAACAACTGATCACTGTCCTCTTCAGAACAGCCTTCAACATATTTAAGTCATAATTTAGCTTATGCACTAAAACTGCGGGTTCTTCCTGTTTAGCCCCAATATGCCTTGCATTTGTGTGTAGACACATTGGGCCTATTGTAATGAAATGACCCAAAACATTTGTGAATAAGATGGGTTGGAGTTTCTTTCTTCCCCCCTGTCTGAAATGCTCGTCTCTTTCTTGATCAGGCAGACCCCATTTCGTTCTGCTCGCCTAGCTGGCTTGCAGAGCTGGAGGGGAGCAGGGTGTTTGGACTTTTATTGAGATTCGAGTGTCTCAGGTTAACCTCACCTTGCTAGCTGCCCAGGCGCCAGAGTGATGGGTGCTGTATAAATACTGCAGTGATGATAACAATTGTTTGGAAAACCTCATCAAGCAGGCGGCTCAGCTACATTAGCACCTGCATGTGGTGGGATCCCAGCATTTTTTCCCTTTTTTCCTCTCCCTTCTGTTCGAATACTTGGCAGCCTGCCCCTGGGCCCTCACTCTCTTTGGGATCCCTGCTAGCCCCCGGCCAACATGTTCAAGAGTGGCTAGTGATTTTGGATACCCTGGGGGGCCTGATTTTGAACAAGTCTTGAGCACCCACCAGCTGGAAACCAGGCCCCTTTGCAGTGTTTCAGATGTTGGGTAGCGCTTTATAAAGCTGCAGATCTTTACCTCTCTGAACGTTGGTTTGGGCATCCTTCCATGCGTCCCCGGAGATGGTCACTGGGTTGGGAATGGCTTCTTCCGCAGCCACGTGGAATCACCACTAATTCCCCAATTTGTTCCCACGCCTCCGTCTCCACCCCCTGCTGCACTATCATCGGCTGGTGGGCTGATGAGATTTCAGTACTTCCTTCAGTGCCCCCTGCACCAAGATGGATCGTGCAGTGATGCAGACAAGCCGTAGCCTAAAGTCTGTCTCTTTCAATATCGTTTTCAGCCCTAACACATCTCGTGCTATTTGAGAAGGAATCCCGTTTTCCTGGAGAATAGCCAGAGCTAGTGTAAAAGCCAGCATGCTGTCCTGGAAGCTGGAGTGGCAGGGCCATTTCTCTCTCTCTCTCTCTCTCTTTTTTTTTTTTGGTTACAGTTCCATTTTTTAAAACTATACCGAAGATATCTTTCCAAGGGGTTTCTTTGTTCTGCTGTCGGAGCACTAAGAATGCCCCCATTTCCCTCTCTCTGGAGGGCTAGCTGGCCTACACTTCCAAACCTTAGGAGATTCATCTGGCATTAACCCAGCTCACAGCCCCAAAGCAGCCCAGACCAAGAGTGCTGTCTAAGCAGCATGGCGATCGGTGCCAAAGTGACATCTCATGCAGTCCTCCTCATCCAAGACAGTTAGTGGAGGTAATTGTGTGGCTGGCAAACCCAGAGAAAGGGCAGAACCAGAGGGATAGGCAAGGCTCAGGGGGAAAGCAGCCAGGGATAGGATAGTGGAGATCTTGGCTGCTGAAGAGAGGGGCCCCAAACTGGAACCTGGAGTAGAGGGTGGGCCTGGCTTCCCCTACCCACCACTGGGGAAGTGGCACAGAGCAGTGAAGAGCAGACTGCCTTGGACAGTTTGCCCCAGAAGACTTGGATACCCAGAAGAGGAGGCCCATAGTGACCTGGCTAGAGGGCCAAGTCACAAAGTGGAAGCTACAGCTCCTGGAAGGAGAGGGCTGCCAGGCGAGAAAGGATGAAGGGTGGAGAGACTGTCAGAGGAGGGTGCAGCACTTGGAAGCAGCTAATCCCCAGAATGGCCAGGAGCAGTGAGTAGATCCTGTGACAGGTCCACACTGTGGTAGTGCTGTACACGCAGATAGTAAGAGAGAGTCCCTACCCTGAAGAGCTTACAATCAAAAGAGACAGCGTGGGAGGTGAAACGGGGGAAGTGATAGGAACGGAACCCGGCACTCCTGACTCCCGTACCCTCCCGTACCTAGTCACTGGATTTACATGGCCTTGCTACCTCTTTACTTCCAGCAAACGACTCTTCAACCTTGAAAGGCACTGCACGCAGAAAACCAAATCATAGTGGGCAAAGATGGTTCTAGGGTCCCAGCACTGGGGGGGATGACAAGGGGGTATTTTGGGGCCCATGGATGCCTCTATTTAAAAAGTACACAGCCTTCCAGGAGTCCGGGGGCTAGTTAGACCCCTGGAAAATCTTGGATTTTAAAGAGTGTTTAAAATTAAAATTTGGCTACTGTATCAGTATTTTGCTGTGATTTATAATGTCTATAAAGGATGAGGACTCTCCAATCCACTGCTATTGCGCTGCTTAACATTAGAAACATTGTACATATTCTGGCCTTTCTGACCATCATTTGTGGCCCACTGAAGATTGTTTGGGGTGGAGGAGAGATTTTTCCCCCTGGCAGTACTGGGGGTGTACTGTCATGTACTGGCAGTACATGACAGTACTCCATGCATTCTAATGTAATTATCCATGTGTGTGTATGATTCAAAACTGATAATAAGATATAAATTTCCCAACCCTCTCTTGCCCAGACATAATCAGCCTGTGGAACTCATTGCCACATGATGTCGTTGAGCCCAAGAACCTAGTAAGATTCTAGAAGAGACTGGACATTTATATGGATAACCAGAATACCCAGTTATAATAGTTAATGCTAACAAAAAATTTGGAATAGAATTCACACCTCATACGTCAGGGCTTCAGTTGATCTTTAACTATTAGGCTATGCCTATGCTGCAAAGAAAAACCTGTGGCACTGAGTCTCAGAGACCAGGTTTGTGGGGCTCAAGCTGCAGGGCTAAAAAGAGCAGTGTAGCCATTCCTGCTTGGGCTGGAGCCTGGACCCCAAGACCCTCCCCCTTGCCAGGTTTCAGAGCATTCACTAACCCGTCTGGCCATTGTTAGAGACCTCCGCAGCCCTGTCTGGGATTCCCATTTGTGCAAGAACATTCCTATTTTCTGCTATAACCTTTTCCAGGGTTTGTTCTGCGGAGCGCCTGATTGCGCTATTACTGCTTATCACTGCCTACGATGGGCTCTGATGAGGCCTCCCCCTTCCTATCATTAAACCCTTGTTTTGTTATTAAACTAATGACAATTCTGACTTAATATTTTGCTTAGTTGAACAAAGAGGCCTTGCATCAGCACCATGAATTTAATGAGATAAAGGGGTCTGAGGACAGAAATTGAATTATGTTACCAGGCCTATGTGAACTTCGCTCCTTGTTTAAAAAATCATTACTTTCCTTCCCAGTAGCCTCAGTCTGACCTTGTTTTTGTTTTTATTTGCATGGCACAGAGTGGACATACCTCTTTGACCTCCGTAGAAATGGCTGGAGTGAAAAGTGGAAATGTCGGAAAGGAAGAGAGAGTGACTCATTTTCTTATTAATAATAATAATAAAAAACCCATAGAAAAACTCCTATAAAAATGACATTATGTTAAAAAATGACCATCAGGCATTAGGAAGTTCTTATGATTGTTATTCCTTTAGGCAAGTTAATTGTGATAAAGCAGCAGTCTGCCCCAAGATTACACTGGGTGCAGTAGCCTATATATATATCTGTGGGTATATACACACACACACACACACTTGCCATAAATCCTTTCTGCTCGAATACACAGGGCCAGATCCTCAGCTGGTACAAACCAGCACAGCTTCATTACAGCTGAGCCATGCCAATTTGCACCAGCTAAGGATCTGGGCCAGAGACTCCACTTGAGGCTTCTGTGCAGTCAGAAAACAGGTACTGAACCACATGGACTTGTGCCTGAACCACTCTGGTAATTCCTAGGCTCCTTTGTCCCCAGCAGTGCTTAAAATGGTCTGAAAAATGTGTGTGTTGGTGGGGTCTGTCAGAATCTGGGGGCAGGAGCTTTGGTAAGGCTGCTTCAAGTGTGCTCCAAGTGAACCAGCTTGATTATTATTTTTTTTTTTTGGCTGAGTCTGCGACCCTGGCAATCTCTGCCCTTTAAGCACTGACCCCCACCTTCATTTCTGCCCTTCAGTCAAAATTTTTTTCTAACATCAGCTCGTGCCTCCCCTCCCCACTGAGATTCCCTAGGAAGATCTGTATGGCTGTGCCCCTATTTGCGTTACCAGACAGGAGAGAAGAGGTGAAAGCCAGCGCTGAAATCTCACATAGTGTTTTTACCTCTCAGCAGTTGTCTGCGCTGGAGACACTCCCTGCTGCGTGATGGACCAGGAGTTCTTTAAGAGTTAATGAGGCAGATGGAAAACATCTGGCTCACAATCAGCTTCCCTGGTGACGTACCAAGAGCTGACATGTGGCGAGCGGTTTTGTGTCATTAATCCCTTCTGGGGGCTCAAGCCCAGAAATAGTGATGCCCCAAGTCTTGATGTCCCCAGACAGCTGTTACATCCTGGCCTCTACCCAACGGCTGCTGAAACTGGCTGGGTTGAGAAGTTACTAGAGCTGTAGCCCCAGCCAAGGTACCACCCACGGGACCTCTGATTGGAGGATTGCCCGGCTCCACCGATTGGTTCAGTTATGCTATTTAAGCCAGGAGGACGAACAGGATGTTTGTCTGAGCAGCTGTTGTGGCTGTGTTGGACCCCACTCATGCCTGCTTCCTGCACCCAACCCTGCAGGACCGGCGATAGGGGTTTTAGCACCCTAGGCGCACGGCAATTTCGCCGCCCCGCACCCTGGTCCCGCGTCTTCGGTGGAGCTGCAGCAGTGGTGCCTGCGGGAGGTCCACCGGAGCCACGGGAGCAGCCGACCGTCCGCAGGCACGACTGCAGCAGCTCCACCGGAGCCGCCTGCAGCCCCTTCCAGCAAAATACCGCCCACCAATAATCCTGGCACCCTAGGCGATTGCCTAGGCCGCCTAAATGGAAGCGCTGGCCCTGCAACCCTGTACCAGATTCTTGCTCTGCCCCTGGCTTCTCCTGCCTTCACTCCCACTGTGCTCCAGCTCCATGCTTGATCCTTGCCTTTCCTCCTGCCCTTACACATCGCCTCGAATCCTCGGTGATCAGCCCTGGCTCCAACCCCAGCCTCTGACTTCTGACCCTGACTCTGGCTTGATCCCTGGCTTTGGTGATTGGCAGTTGACTCTGGTGCTGACCCTTGGCTTCGTTCTCCAATCTGGATGCCTGCTTTGCCCACTAGACCTGACTCCTGCTCTGACCACTAGGCCAGACCACCTACCTCCCAGTCCATAACAAAAGCTTGGCTTGGGGACAAAGCCAATGTAAAGTCTCAGAGTCTGCATAGCCATGAAGAGAAGAAATGTCTTGTGTTTCTTTCCAGGGTCAATGAGTTCTCCAGTCATTGTTAGTCATTTCTTCCCAGTATGTTTAGCATTAACCATCTGCCCACTGCCTGTGTTGCACAGCTGGGTCCAGGTGCCATTTGAGGGCTTATCCTGAGTCCTGTAATCTGGATCTGCCACTGGCTCACTGAGTGGTCTCAGGCAAGTCCCATTGTGCGAGGTGCTGTTTGGACATAGAATAAGGCACAGCCCCTTCCCCAAAAAGCAAAGGAATACAGAGATGAGTGCCACTGAAGAGAAGATGTGGTTTTTATTTAGATACGTTATACAGTATCCATCCAGCTTTATTGTGGGTTTACACCAGTATTGGTGAGATCAGGCTTTGGATGATTGTTAGTGTTTTGTACTGAGGAGGTTGTCTCTTTTTCCTGTATGCGGTGCAAGTAAATGATGTACCGAGAGTTCCGAGCACAAAGAAATACATTGTTCACAAGACAGCTCCAACCCCACCATTTTAGGAGCTTCTCTTCCTGTTTGGAAGGTAATTGCTCATCACCGATGAGAATCTTGCTAAGATTTCTGTTGCTGTAACATGCTGTTTTCCTTGAATAGCGGCCTTGGCATGATGTCTAGCTTCTCTCAGGGTTGAGATAATTCATAGCAATCCGACGATCGCTCTGTGCATGTATGGAAGTGTTATTCATCAGGTCAGTCCCAGCACCAGGGGTTTCTGAGTGCGTCTGACCTCTAGTTTGGGTCTTCTACTAGAGGCATAAGGTCAAAGGTCACAGTTCTAACAGTCTTGATCTTACAGCTGTGGGTGTCTAAAGTTTCCTCAAATTTAATCTTCCTGCAAAGACTGCATAGAACTGCCTATTCATTACATCTGCAAATTGTCAGAAGGAGCGTTCCATCAAATTAGCACCAGACACTTGTCTTCCAAGTTGCTCGCTTTGATGGGGGCAACTTTGAAAAGTGGGTCAGATGTTATAGTCCAAATGAGGAGAGTCAGATACAACTATCCAAGGTGGGTGCAGCAGTTCCATTCTCAGGAGACAAGGTCTTATAAACTAGCTGGCTGCTCCTGGACTGCAGCTGGTCAGAGAGACTGAGCCTGAGTGACCCTGATTTGTAACAGCTGAAGGCCTGGTTCAGAGACTTACCTGTTTCAAAGCTGGGTCTGATCCTGAGCTCCTGCCGCTGTCGAGGGCACTGGCCCCTTCCCAGAGGCGACCCAAACTGTACGTTCCATCTAACAAGCCTTTAGGGCTGTGATGTGCTAACAATGGCCCAGGAGTAGGACTGCGGCTGCACCCTGTGTTTTGTTCAAAGCTGGTGCAAGGTGCTGCACTGACAGCCCTGTACCCACAAAACAGATGGAGCATTGACAGTGCAGCAAAGGCTCCCTCTCTACCCATCCCTACCTTGGTCGGAGCCAGCAATGTCAAGGGAGTTCAGTCTCCAGGGTCCATTCAGTCCTGGGCCTCTCTGCTGAGACTGCCACAAGAAGGGTACTCTTAGTGCTGGCTGGGGTGGTGGCTTTTGTAATGGGGGGCCTGTGTCCAGGAGGAGCTGGACTGAACTCATATGTTCACTGCTAAATCAGGCCTTCACAAGCACAGGTCTGTCAGTCAGATGTGAAGTCAAGCTGTAACCCAATCATAGAATATCAGGGTTGGAAGGGACCTCAGGAGGTCATCTAGTCCAACCCCCTGCTCATAGCAGGACCAATACCCAACTAAATCATCCTAGCCAGGGCTTTGTCAAGCCTGACCTTAAAAACCTCTAAGGAAGGAGATTCCACTACCTCCTTAGGTAACCCATTCCAGTGCTTCACCACCCTCCTAGTAAAATAGCGTTTCCTAATATCCAACCTAGACCTCCCCCACTGCAACTTGAGACCATTGCTCCTTGTTCTGTCAATTAATATCTTCACCTTACAGATGTGGAAACTTAGGTACAAAGAGGTTAAGTGACTTTGCTCAATGTCACATAAAGGCTATGGGAGAGCCAGCAATAGTACCCAGATCTTATGACTCCTAGTCATATCCTTTACCTACAAAACTATCTGTCCTTCTTTGATCAGGATGTGTCCTGCAGCCCTCTCTCTGCCTGATCTACAGGGAGCCCCACCACTACAGAGCCTGGTTCTTTAGTCCAAGTCTGTGCTGTCAGCTCAGTAAGTCCCTGGTGCAGTCCCCAGCATCAACCAGTGTTGTGGGAGGGAGGAGAAACCATGGAGCAGTAGGATTCCTCAGCAGCATTCCTGCCCAGCCAACCGGATCTCCTCCAGGGCAGTCCAGGCTGGAGGGGGATCTTCAACGCTCTTTAACAAGGTGCGGCCCACTAGGTGTTAGCTCAGTTTTGTTGCCTGGTGAGGACTGAAATCCTGCTTTCACCTCCCCTGCGATGGAGTGCCCAGCACAGACCAGCTCTGGTTTTGGATGCTTGTGACATGCCCTTTGACCCTGGGCCCATAGAAATGGGTGGAGGACAAGAAGGTTCTCTAGGATTATCCCACTCTCTGGCCATGTATTAGCTGTGTAAGAAATATCCCACCTAGAATTAAAGCTGCTCCTTGAGAATTAAACTGTGTTGCTAAAATATACATTCACCCTTCTTTTCCTATTGGCAGGTCGTTCCTTGTCTCCCCGGAGAGTGGAATTTCATGCATCTCCACAATTGCTAAGCCTTTTTCTGTCCCACATATCAACCCTGCCGGCCCATTTCGTAAAACAGATTTGATGCACTTTACGTAATCTAATTCTCAGGCTTTTAGAATCGTCATTGTATTTAAAAAGAATTGCTCTAATTACATCTGGAGCTGTGACAACTCAGCAAGGAGTTGTAGCTATTTTTTTGTCAGTTGCATACAATAAAATTAGATTAAAAAAATCCTTCTGATTTTACTGACATGCAGAAAAGAAGTTTAATTAGATGAAAGTCATCTTCCTATCAGAACCCCCATTCCCAATCTCTTTGAGAGCAGATCTGTCAATAGAGAAAATCCAAAAACACCTGGAGAAAAGTAAAGGCTTATTTCACTGCAGTCTCTGATAATAACTTCATCTATCTTTATTCCTAGCTGCATCACTCCCAGCAGAATTCATGCATCTAATGGGAATGGATAGGTGATCCATTCCCCTGAGTTTGCTTAATCCAAGCGAATCTCTTAAAGCCATGAGGTGTTGACATTTGTTTTCAGTTTGTGGTGTGTGTTAATTAGGGAGATAATGACTGGAAACATTCACAGCTAGTCTGAGCTTGCTGGAAAAATGTTTAGCCCAAGGAAAATTTAAATCATTTTTTCCCCAGCTGCTGAGATCTGGCTTTTTAAGCAATTAGTAAGGGTTTATGTGTTAATCAGTCATACGTACACGCATTTCTCTCCTCATAATATTCTTCATTTTGTTATATAAAAATATATGTCCCCCCTGCCCTGTTTTCTCCACTTGAAGCAACTGATTTCATTATAGCAAATTGTATTTTACTTGTGTGGATCCAGCATCAGCTGATCAAGATTTTCACACTCCCCTTTCTTTTTTGTGATCATTCCTCCTCGCTCTTTATTGGCTTGCGCTGACGATGTTGCCGCTGGTTGCCTGTAGTCATGCCTACTCTGATTCCAGCTGTTGATAGCTTGCCCTTATACAAAGCTCAACACTCGACAAGGAATACTAGTGGGGCCTATTCTACTTTGAAGCAGGGGTCAGCCCCTCCAGTGCAAATAGCAGGTTTTCTTGCCCATACTAGGGAGTTTGCACAGGATCTGCTGCCTCGGCTGGTCGTTGATTGCTGGATTCAAGGACAAATTCCCAAAGAATTCAAGGCCACAGTTGATGAGA
Organism: Chelonoidis abingdonii; assembly: GCF_003597395.2. Taxonomy (NCBI): domain Eukaryota; kingdom Metazoa; phylum Chordata; order Testudines; family Testudinidae; genus Chelonoidis; species Chelonoidis abingdonii. Next base: position 3,682,154 of record NC_133777.1, read on the forward strand.
ATAAAGTGGTGATGAATTTATGATGAATTCAACCTCTTTTCTGTTTGGGAATTATTCACAAATGTATCCTGATTTTCTCTGAATGGGTTTGTTAATCTGCCAAATGTTGTGCACAGGATTAGGGCAAAGAACTACTTTGCACATCCTCTTCTGATAACCTCTTCAATATGACAGTCCGCAGCAGTGTGGTTGTCTATACTTCCTTCCTTCCTGCCATCCATTTCGGTAGAACAAATGACCTTAGCTATGCTGCTGGAGAGTGACTGCATGTATAATTAGGGAGACCAAAAAAGAATTTGAAGAGCAAGTAGCAAAAGACTCAAAAACTAACAGCAATCTTTTTGAAGTACATCAGGCGCAGGAAGGCCGCTAAACAATCAGTGGGGCCATTGGATAATCAAGCTGCTAAAGGATTACTCAAGGAAGACAAGGCCATTGTGGAGAAGCTAAATGAATTCTTTGCATTGGTCTTCACTGCAGAGGATGTGAGGGAGATTCCCACACCTGAGCCATTCTTTTTAGGTGACATCTGAGAAACTGTCACAGATTGAAGTGTCAGTAGAGGAGGTTTTGGAACAAATCGATAAATTAAACAGTAATAAGTCACCAGGACAAGGTGGTATTCACTCAAGAGTTCTAAAGGAACTCAAATATGAAATTGCAGAACTATTAACTATGGTATGTAACCTACCACTTAAATCAGTCTTTGTACCAGCTGATTGGAGAGTGGCTAATGTAATATTGATTTTTTAAAAAGAAGTTCCAGAGGTGATCCTGGCAGTTACAGGCCAGTAAGCCAAACTTCATTACCTATAAGTCTGTAAAATCATGACAGGTATGGAGAAAGTGAATAAGGAAGTGTTATTTTTCCCTTCCCATAACACAAGAACCAGGGCTTACCTGATGAAATTAATAGGCATCAGGTTTAAAACAAATGAAAGGAAGTATTTTTTCACACAACGCACAGCCAAACTGTGGAACTCACTCCCAGAGGATATTGCGAAGGCCAGAAGTACAAGTGGGCTCAAAAAAGAATTAGATAAGTTCATGGAGAATAGATCCATCAATGGATTGGCACCTGAACTAGATAGATTAAAGTTTTTATTAACCAAGACAGTCAGGCATGCATCTGCATTCTCTCGGTGTCCCTGAACCTCTGACTGGCAGCTGCTGGGGCTAGATGGCAGGGGATGGATCACTCAAAAATTGCTTTGTTCTGTTCATTCCCTCTGAAGCATCTGGCATTGGCCACTGTTGGCAGACAGGGTACTGAGCTAGAAGGACCATTGGTCTGACCCAGTATGGCCATTCCCCATGTTCTTATATAAATGGAAGCTCATTGAGGCATGAGATAGGTAAGCGCTCAGCAATGCTTCCCTTGCTGCACTCACAGAACTCCCAATTGCAGCAGCAGGAGCTTTCATCTGCATCAAGTGGAAAAGAGATCCTGGGCAAAAATTTCACACGCTCCTGAGCGACTCTTAATGAGACGCAGAGGATCTCTCCACTGCAATCCTGGGGTGAGGTTGTTGCTCATCGTAGATGTACCTGAGCTAACTTTGATCTTGGTATTGTATGATAAAAGAAGATTCTTCCCTGCAGATTCCCTGAATCCATGAAGCTAGGAGGCACCAGTTGCTGCCAACTTTCTGATCTTCTGTCGTTCCCAGCTGAAGAGATTTTTCCTGGGAAATCCTGCAAAGGGACTCCAGTGGAATTTTCTGGTGCTTTCCCAGAGTTTTCCCAAAGGAACTGGCTATTTGGATTATGATGCCAAGGCATTATCACCTCCCTCTGTAAATACCTCGGGGATGTATTATCATGTTACGTCTTCTTTATGGCACGGGTGAAATCACACTAAATATATTACAAATAGGGTCTTTTGTTGTGTGACCAAGTTTTTGAGGTTGGATCTGTTAGCTACACCGTTTTGCATAAACAAAATGGTCTATTTAGCTTGTGTCTGCCTAAGATTCATTGAAGTTCAGGTGAGTAACCTTTTGCATAATGTGGAGAGCATCTGTAGTTACTGTCTTTAAGTGATGGGACTCAGACTGTATGTGCTCATCTGCATATGTTAAAGAGCACCAGAGCAATGTGCTTTCTTGCCTCTTTGGAGGAGTCTCCTTCCCAGCTATTATGGACGAGTCCTGACTTGAAAAGCTCTGTGTCCTTTGTGCTGTCAGGGAGGTACTTTTCTTTCTATTGAACTTCATAGGAGCACACTTTTAAGTAATACGCTTTACCATCTACAATAATGATTTGTTGCTTGTAAAACCGCCGTGATTAACTATGATTTAGCCTCCTAGTTTCATGTCTTATCATGTTTCATCTCCCACAAAAGACATTTACAGTCTATTTTCAACTTCAAAGTGAATGCTTTTTGTGTGAGCATTAAGGAAGGCAAATATTTAAACAGAACCTATATGGTATTGGCCTCTCTTGATGTTCCCTGCTGAGTGAGGATTGATGTCTACCTCAAAAGGCAGGTTTTTCCTATTGTTTTATCATCAGTGATTAATATTTTATGTTCCCAGTGTTATATATTTGCTGGTTGGCACAGGACTATCCTGTGCTCTCTCCATGTCTTACATGTCTAGCCTTTATGCAATCCAATATAGGAAGTGTGACTCTTGGCAGGGTCCCCTGATCTTATTGAAGCCACATGCCCAAGTTTTTTGAATTAAGCTCATATGGATGGCATTAGGACGGGTGGCATGTTTTTCTTTTCTGCTAGTATCAATCTACTGTCATTTTTTCACGCTTCCTGGCACACATGCTACAAAGACACAATTCTGCTGGTATCATGCATTTTCATTTAGTTTTTTCACAGCCCTTGTCTTTTATAGTGGTTATTAGCGAGGCTGTTTAATAACGTCATAACAAAGCCTTGCACTGATGTAGCAGCTTCCATCCTGAAGGGATCTTTATAGAGGGCCACATCATCAGCTAGTGTAAATCAACATGCCTGTTGTCAGGGTGCACAGGCTCTGTGCGCTGGGACTGCTCTGGAAGACGTTCAGACAGGACCATCTTGCCGTGTGACTCCCCTCTGGGCACACTCTCACTAAGGTGAGCCTCCTTGGTTTCAGGGCCTCCTGGGTCTGACCTCAGAGCATTCATCCCTCCCAGTTCCACCCATGAGCTCCCCACAATGCATCCACCTGAATGGGACACCTGAAGAAGCCTTGCACACACCCCTAAAGGGGCCATGCACCCCCAGCTTTGCAGGCAGCAGTGACTCTCAACCCGCGTAGTAAGAGGGTTTATTAGTCGTCTGGAACGCAGCATAGAACTGTTCTTGATAGCACAGGAAGTAGGAGGATTCAGCAAAGTCCATCTTGGGGGGATCCAGAGCCCTGGACTCTTCACCCGAGTCCCAAACCAGGAGACCGACCAGCTTGCAGTAGCCCACCCTCCAGCATGCCCAGTTGCCCCTCCTCTGTCCTTTGTCTCTTTCCCAGGCAAACTGGTCACCCGGCCTCCACCTCTCTCTTTGTTCTGCAACTCCTTCAGCTGTCTCCTTGCAGAGGACGGGCCCCGGCCATCAGTTGCCAGGATACAGAATGTCTGGCCATTGTGTGGGCCCTGGGAGCTAGATGGCATCACACCTGCCCCTTAGGGTCTCTGCAATGATCTCGCACCCTTGTCCCATCACCTAGATACTTGTGCAACACATAGGGGAAACTGAGGCACACACAGTTTTCATGCAAAACATTAAGAAAATTCCCACTTCATCACATTCACATGTACTTTAATGGAGTTATGCCAGTTTGCATCCGCTAAGGATGAACACTAGTCTGATTGGGAGTTGGGCTTGGAGGCAGGGTCTGTTTTTATAAATAGAAGTAGGATTTTATTATTAAAAGGCAGGAGTCTTAATTCTGCTAGTATTTACACCAGTTTTATACCCATATAATGCTTCTGGCGTAAGTGGAGTCACTTCTGATTTACACCCTTGTGAGGTCCGAATCAGGCCTTGCTGGACGATTCTGAGGAAATATAGTAGGAAAATCCTCCGTACAGTTAAGAGCATGAGCGGACCCTGTCTGTATGATCCATGCAAGGCCAGATTTATAATGGTGGAGAGCTGAGATCACGGGTAGTCCCTGAGGACGTTATGATGTTAATAGATATCTTAGTTATCTCTCTCTATAACTATATATATATCATTATCTTAGCCCTGCTAGAGACAGAAACGACCTATGAAGATGGAAATAGCTTCCACCAGCAGCTGCAGTTCCCTCCAGTGCATGATCCAATGCTCTGTCCACCTCAGTGATTGCTGTCCCACCCCTAGTCCTTGGAGAGTCCATACACAGTCTAATGGAGCTCACTGTTAGGAGATATTCCCCTTCTCTTCATCTTTAATGTCACTCTCTCAGTATCATCCTGTTACTGCCAGCCCACTAGGGACACCCACTTATAGCCCTCTAAACACTGGGGGTTGATCCTGCACTCATCAGATGGGGAAAACACCTGTCGGCTGCAGTGAGGCAGGACAGGCAAGTCCTTCTCCTGGGTTGGTGTTTTCACCCTTCAAGCACTTACCGCCCTGGCTCATGCTCCTCCTGTTTGAATGGTTCCTGTCTCCCGTTTTATGACAATTGTCGTAATGAGGCTGAAAGGCTCAAGTGTGAGAGAGCTCAGGAACTTAGCAAGCAGGCCAGGTGACGCTGTGGGTTTTGATTGCTAAAGGAGACAGCCTGCTGCACGGCATTCTGGCTGAGGTCCACCTGGAGCAAAGCATTTCTTTCATTCGGTGACAGGTTTCTTTCAGGGACAGCTTTAGATATAAGAGTAGGACAGCTCACGGAAATGGGAATTGCAATGGATCACAGACGTTCCATGGAAGGAAAATTTTACTGTATTATCTGTAGAGTTTCCAAGACTAGAAAGGACCATTATGATCATTTAATCTGGCCTCCTGCATAACCCAGTTCATAGAATTTCACTCAGGGACTTGTAGGAGATGGAAGACCCAATGACAGAGCAACAGAGAGAGAGAGTCTGGGGATGACAGGGGTGGATAACAGGGGATGGTTATAGTCCTTGTGATTTCTACAGAGACCCAGAGATAGAAGCTATTTATCTTCCAAAGTGGATTCAGCTAAATTACAAGAAAGACATTTTTATTCCAGAATAAGCATGTCCACATGGGAACTGTTGCTGAAGAGCTTATTCTGCAATAGCTATTCCAGTCAATTTCCTCATGTAGACAAGCCCTAACGGGATAAAGAGATTTTCTTGTGACCACTTCCCCTCCCGTTCATAACCAGTTGGCTCCAACCCTTTCCATTCATGACCACCTGGCTCCACCTCTAAGCCTGTTCACAGTCATGTGGTCCACGTCCCCATGTCTCCACTGGCCATTGAATAAAGCCCATAGTAGTTGCTTATGTGGAAAAACGATATTAGGAAAGCACCAAATATATTTTTAGCTTCTTTCAATTCAATTTATCAGCTGAAAATAAGGAGGAGAAACCAGTCCCATATGACCAGCCACGGAGCACCACTGAAGAACAGTTGCTCTAAAGCATCCTGTTCACCCTCTCTTTCTGCACGCCCATGGGGAGCTGATGCTGCTAGGCATTTGAAAGCCACCGAAATGCTGCTTGAGAAGTAAGTGGAACTAGATGGTTGCCATTATTACATTATCCCCATTCAGTGAAGTGGGGTGGATTAATTTGGTTAGATGCCTCTTGATATTCAAAAAGACAAGCTCTCTGTTTGAACCGTCGGCTGGAGCATTACAGCAGGAGGAAAATGGCTTCCTCCCTCCCCAGTGAGGGATCAGGGTGAGACTCAGAATTCAGAATGAGGTAGGATGACAAGATGTCCTGATTTTATAGGGACAACCCCAATATTTTGGGCTTAGTGTTTTATAGGCACCTATTACCCCCCACCTCCGTCCTGATTTTTCATACTTGCTGTCTGGTTACCCTAAAATGAGGATTGGTTGCGGAGGATGTGATAGAATCAGAGAAATTAGAGAAAAGACATATTAGTGCTATTTATTTGTATACGATAGCACCCACTGTGTGCTTCCCAGACAGACCAGAAGGGACAGTCTTGTCCAATTAGGCCACTTTGTCCATTCCCTCCTCCCATTGACCTCCCACTGAGGCAGGATTATTCCCTGTAATGAATTCACCAATGCTTTGCCCAACCAAGCAACAGAGCTCTGACTCCTCCCACTGGAAGATTATTCCACAGTTGATCTCACTTTTAGAACAATTTTCCCCTCCCCTCTCTTCAGCCTAAATTTTTCTTCCTCAGTTTGATCCCATTATTCCTTGGACCATATCCTAGTGTTCACACTCATTAAATACACATCACTTTCTGTCTCAGACTCAAACGATTGTACTAGAATCACTTTGAGCAACAGCACGTAATATAGTCTCAGGCCAGTATTTAACAAACCAGAATATAGCACATCCTTAAATTAAGAGCTTTCAACCTTATCCACTGCTGGATCCCCTTGAGTGGAAAGAGGAAAAAATGACTTTTTTCCATTCGACTTGCAAACATTAACATTTACACAGTCGCTGCTCTTTCTTAAAGCACATCAAGCTGTTAGCAAAACCATCAGACTTCAAATTTCCAGGTCAACTTTGTCAATGCAGGATGAAAATACCCCAGAAACAAATCCTTTGCTTTGAACATGATGACATGCCGGTATTTATTTGTCTGAATGCAAAACATATTAGACCATGAACTACAGGGGCTGGCTCTGCTTATCATCTAGTTTAGATTTAATATAATTCAATTAAAATGAGCAGTAAATATAGCTCGTTTTAATTTAGACAGAGGAGTTAGTATGGCTCTAGCCTTTAATTTCAGGAGTAGAAAAGCTGCAGGCAACCTGCCAGAAATCTCTCTAAGCCTTCATGTTCTCCAGGTTCCCCTGATCTTACCCTAGATGCTCAGCTCACAGGCTACGGTTCAGACCACCCCCTAGACAAGATGTTCAGTGCATTGAGTCATGATCTGCTTGTCTTAAAAATTAAGCAGGCCACTTATTGAAGCAGCTTAGTGGAGGGTTCTGCAAATTTTTTTTTTATGACACCACTGTTAGAATGGAACGTAAAATAGGGATTGGAAAGATACCAGGACTGGATAAATGGATACAGTGTATTTAAGGAGGAAAAGATCCGACAAGGAGAGAATCTGGATATATCTGTGGCTTGAAGAGTCTACTACATTATAAAGACATTTCTTCTTTAAAAAGTTTCCATCTTTTATGTATCAGACATAGATATCTATATTGATATTGATACAGCTAGACATATAATTTTCTCTTTGCCATGTTGAAATGGTGTTGGGTCCAGATCTTTAAAGGTGTTTAGGTGCCTAGTTCCCATCGAAATCAATGGGAATTAGGTGACTTTGGTGTTTTATTGTCATAATTGGGCTCACCAGCAACACAGTTACTTATCTGGCAACTAACTGAAGCTTTTCTTCTCTTCTTTCTCCTTTGCACCCCCAGGTCCATAAGGTGTCCATCAGTTTCTGCCATTTATTTTGGTTTTGTGCTGGTCTGTTCAGGCTTCTGAATGTCCTGTTGATGGATTTGGCTTCTTCCTCTATGTTCTGCATACCATTTCTCTAGGTTGCCCTCTTTTTCTCTTTTCAGGTGGTGTTCATATTCACATAATCACTCGCTGTGTTGGTGGCACTCTTAAAGCATGTCCTAAATATGTCCTTCATTGTCTTCTTACCATATTTGATGCTTTAGTTTGGTCTGCTTTACGTAGAATTTCGGATGTTGTCAGAAACTCTTTCCAATGGATTCTGAAGATCTTCTGCAGGCATTTACTTTGGAATGAGTTGATCTTCTTACTCATTTGTGTTGTAGATTTCTACTACTCTGCTACATAAAGGAGGACAAGTTTCAAGTTTATGAAAGTTGTTTGCTGCTTTTGATATTCATTGCTTGACTCTAGAATGGTGTCACCGTCACTGTACATCTCACTCCCTAGCTAGGTGAAATGACTTACTTCTTCTAGTGTTTCTTTGTCCACTCTAATGATTACTTTGGGGACATTGATAGCCATAGATTTTCTCTTCCCCTTGTTGATGAACAAACCAACTTGTTTTTCTGTATCTGCCAAAAGGTGGGTCTTTCTGTCCATTAACTGATGTGTTGAAGTAAGCAGGACAATGTCATTGGCAAAACCGAGGCTATCCAATTGTGCTTTATCATTTATCCATAAAATTCCACAGTTGCCTTCTGAAGTTACTTTCCTCACAACATAGTCAATGACCACTGCAAACAATAGTGGAGACATAATACACCGTTGCCATACTCCATTTGTCACTGCAAACCATTAACTGACGTTGCCACCTTCTCTGACTGTACATTTGGCATTTCTAGTAATTCAGTTGGGCTTGGTGTATTTAAAACAGCCTGAAAATGTTCTACCTATCTTTTCCTTTGTTCTCCTGTATTAAGAATCTTTCCATTTGCATCTTTAACGGAGACTCTAGCACTGCTAAAGTTTCCTGTTGGTTGTTTGTTTGTCTTATATAAGGTTGTAAGGTCACCTCTTTAGCTAGCATCTTCAGCCTCTTGACATATTCTAGCAACATATGCCCTTTTATCTCTTCTAGCACTCCTTTTCCCCGCTCTGTCAAGAGCTCTGTATTCTTCTTGCCACTTGCTTCTTTCTTCACATCTTAGCATTCATGAGATTTTGCTTTACACTTCTTCTCTTTTCCACTGCTGCCCAAGTAGCATCACTAATCCAGTCTTTGCTTTTGGATTTTTTGTTATTAGAGCTGTTTTTGCACTTTCTAGATAGCATTCATTGATGTTTTCCCAAAGAGTATCAATGTCTTGGTTTTCTTCAGTTAATTTCATTAGAATTCTGAACCTGTTCTTCAGTTCAAGCTGAAAAGCACTTTTTATGTTTGGGTCTTTTAATTGTGTGCTATTGATGTGCAGTCTTCTTTTAACTTGTTCATCCTCTTTAACTTGATCTTCAAGTTAGTGATACAAAGGTTATGATGACTGCTCACGTCTGCTTCCCTGTACTCCTGCCAATGAACATTCATGAAATGCAGAGGTGATCTGTCTGGTTCTTTGTAGTACCAACTGGGGAGTTCCATGAATTTCTTTATGAGGAAATGTTGGCCTGGCAATCACTAGGTTGCTCATACTGCCAATTTCTAGTAATTGTTCACGCTTTTGGTTCATGTCCAAACCCCTACCGTGCTTGTCCATAACTTTATCCAACCCATCATTGGTACCTACAACCTTCGCGTTACAATCACGCATAGTCACCATGATATCACATGTTGGGAGGTGGGTTAACACATTACTGATCTGGCCTTGAGCAAGGGACTTTTCAGGGCACGGGTTTGACCAATGCCTGTCAAATTCTTCACAGAAGTTGATCTTTTGCTTGAACCTACTGCCGACCAATATGGCTGCTGGTGTTTGTTTCTGTAGTAAGTTTGTCTCTATGTGGAGGGATTACCAGCCCCAGGTCCATAGCTCCTTATTCATTATTCTGAGCTGTCTGCACGTGGACACTCTTCTGGCCACCATGAATGGGATGCGCCTGGTAGCATTAGATGCCCACTTCTCTGCTATCTTAAAATCTCACAGGCATTCTTTTCAGGACCTAAATAGTGAATCTCTGGTTGATTCAGGACACTGGATCAGAAGGAGGAAGCATGTGGGTTCTTACAGTGTATGCAGATCTTTGGAAATGTATCACAGACGCACATGGCGCAAAAACCAGTGTGTGATCTTCATGAGAGGTGTTCTGCCCATTGCACGATGAAACAACAGTGTCCCTGTAGTGTCCTACGGAAAGACACTTACCAAACAAAATAGTGGAGGGCACAAAGATTCTATTCTTATGCTATTGCCATTCCATTAGTCCTGTCTTACATGCTCCCTGGAACAGAATTATCTTGAAACTATATTAGCATCCTCACTGATAGCACTTGATTTAAGTTCCTCAAAAGCAGCTGCTGTGTCTGCAGATGGAAGAAAAGCCAATGCATCAAGCTGCCAAGATTACTGTTTTCAGTTTGGTTTTTATTCTGGTAAGAACCTTTGAGAAGGACCCAATCACAGATCATTGATTATCTGGCCATAAGGGACCATTACAATCAGTTAGTCTGACCTCCTGCAAATCATGGGGTAGAGAATTTCATCTGGTGATTCTTACATCAAGCTCACAACTTATGGATGAACTAGACTCTTGGCTCAAGATGAAACATGGCGTGTCAGGATGTGTCATTTCCAAGGGCAGTGCTTCTGTCTTAGAGATGTGGGAAGAACTGGGGCAGCATCAGTGAACCCCACAGGCCCCATTTTGCTCCCAATCCCCAATCCAACAGCTTCTTTTCATGCTTGGAAGTTATGTTTGAAAGGAAAGAGGCACGACATATAGAGGCCACCTGTGTTGTTTCAACCAGGAGGAGCTGACTCAATCAGATACTACCATGCAATTGACAGCTGCTAACCTCAATTGCTGTTGCTGCAGCTCTCTGCAGCTCAAAGCTCTAAGGCTGTGGAAGAGAAATCCAGTGACCCACTCTTCTTCTGTTAATGTATTTTGAACATAAGCAATATTGTTCATGCGCTCTCGTGTGTGTGTGTGTGGGGAGAGGGCATCATAGATCATGAGGCCATAACTCCTACAACAATACAGCCCTCTGGTAATGAAACCCATGAAATACACCCTTCTTTGTGCACTAGTCCAAGTGGAATGTTTTTTATCATCCCTCCTGACATTACTGCATAGTTTAGATTGTACTTAATTAAAAAGATCCCCCTTTAACTGGCAGCTATTAAAATGTAATTTTGAAGATTGTTCTTTCTTCCTGTCCATCCTACACAGCGTGAATAGATGGGAATACTCGGGCATGCCTGCTCCTTGCACAAACCAGCACAAACAGGATGGGTTCTAGACTAGGGCAACTTGGTCTGTTTTACGTATGCAGCTCAGTCACTTAATAATAAAACGAATGCTGGTAATGACATCAGGGGCAGGTTGCAATAAAAATTCTCGAGTAAAATCCATAGACTTGTGATCCAAATTGTTCAGGTTGATTAAATGGTTCATCAGACGGAAGCATCCGCCCAGCTGGCTGCTTTTCTGACTCACCTTTCGTGATCTAGATGATGCTACATGTCCTAATATGCTGGGATTCCACCACAGTTCCCGCTGGAGGATTCCAAAGTTTTCCGCGCGCACCAGGACTCATCCGGTGAGGTGTGGAGCATCTCTCATGGGGTACTTCAGTTCTTGTTAAGGTTAGTGGCCCAGCTTTGAGGTCCTTACTCAGTCTTAATGCTCATTAAAAGGAAGTGGGAGTTTTGCCTGCAGAAGAGTTGAGTAAATAACTCAGCATTTGGCCCCATGGATGCTGCAAGAACTTAGACCCAGGGCTTTAAAGGTCTGTAGATGTTGCTCTGCTAAGCTGTGCAAGGCCTAAGTGACTTAGGTGGCTAAGTCCCATTTTCAAAACTTAGTAGCCTAGGTGCCTTTTTGAAAATGGGACCGCCACAGGATCAGGCCCCAACTAATTAATCCTGATGAGAATAATCATTATCCTCCATTGTACACGTGAGGAAATGGAGGCAGAGAAGGGAAGGGATTTGCCCACAGGTCACTCGATCAGGGTATGGCTAAGCTGTGTGTAATAACTTTCCTGATTCCCCAGCCTGGGCTTTAACCGCAAGACCCTGCTCCCCCCAGGCTAAGGCTTGGCAGTGGGACAGAGTGCAGGTATTGTTTTTTGCAGAAATTTTTCTTTCCCAGACTGTTTGTGCTGAGTTTATTTGGAAGCACACAGGGAAGGAGTGGGTGCGTGTGTGGGTGTGGGTGAACTCGTATTGGGTTTTACAAGTTGAAATTCATTTGTTTGCGGTGGAGCTGTTCCAAAAACACCAGAGAAGTGATATTGTTACAGTTGTGTCAATGACTGGCTTGTCCAATGAGAGACAGTAACAGCCTGAGCGTGTGTCTCTGCCTATTCAGGTAGGTGCTGACTCTTAAGTCTCGAGAAATTCAGACAGACGGGAAAAGGAGGTAAACACGAGGAGTCGGACTAGGGGCAGGTGAAACAGCTCAGAGAAAACAAGAGACCCAGGCCGTGGCCCAAAATTTGAACTCATAGACTTTAAGGTCAGAAGGGACCTTTATGATCATCTAGTCTGACCTCCTGCACAATGCAGGCCACAGAATCTCACCCACCCACTCCTGTAACAAACCCCTAGCCTATGTCTGAGCTATTGAAGTCCTCAAATCATGGTTTAAAGACCTCAAGGTGCAGAGAATCCTCCAGCAAATGACCTGTGCCCCACGCTGCAGAGGAAGGCAAAAAATCTCCAGGTCCTCTACCAATCTGCCCTGGAGAAAAATTTCTTCTCGACCCCAAATATGGCGATCAGTTAAACCCTGAGCATGTGGGCAAGACTCACCAGCCATCACCCAGAAAAGAACTGAGCCTTTCTGAAGATTGGAGAAGGTTTGTCAATGTTTGATTTCTTAGGTATTATTCCTCCCTGCTAACTGGATGAGATCTGGTATCTCTCTAGGCACAGATCAAGATATAGAATCATAGAATATCAGGGTTGGAAGGGACCTCAGGGGGTCATCTAGTCCAACCCCCTGCTCAAAGCAGGATCAATCCCAACTAAATCATCCCAGCCAGGGCTTTGTCAGGCCTGACCTTAAAAACCTCTAAGGAAGGAGATTCTACCACCTCCCTAGGTAACTCATTCCAGTGCTTCACCACCCTCCCATGAAATAGTTTTTCCTAATATCCAACCTAAACCTCCCCCATTGCAACTTGAGACGATTACTCCTTGTTCTGTCATCTGGTATCACTGAGAACTTGGGTGGCAGGCCAGTCCTCGCCCACAGGCAACCTGCCACCCTGAAACATATTCTCACCAGTAACTGTACACCGCACCATAGTAACTCTAGCTCACGAACCAATCCATGCAACAAACCTCGATGCCAACTCTGCCAAATTCTGTAGCCCTCTTGCAATAAGGCCATGTTGACAATCCAGCTTTTGTCCAGTACCACTAGGTCTTTCTGCAGAATCCGCTCCTACATTTGGTCCTAGTCTGGCATGCATGAGATTCTTCTGTCCTAAGTGCAGACTCTGCACTTGTCCTTGTTGAACCTCTCAGATTTCTTTGGCCATCCTATCTAATGCTAGGTCTGCTGTAATCCTATCCCTACCCCAGCTATTACACTTCCTCCCAGTTTGTGTCATCTGCAAACTTGCTGGAGGTGCAATCAGACGCCATCGTCATATCATTAATGAAGAATTGAACAAACGGCCCCAGGACTGACCTCTGGGGTCTCCACTTGAAACTGGCTGCCAACTAGAATGGACGCATTGATCACTACCGATTGAACTGACGATCTAGCCACTTTCTGTCCACCTAATTATTTAACATAAGCAATATTTCATGCGCATCTCGTGTGTTGTGTGTGGGGAGGGCATCATAGGGCGAGGGGCATCATAGATCAGAGGCCATTACTCCACAAACACATACGAGCCCTCTGGTAATGAAACCCATGAATACACCCTTCTTTGGCACTATCCAAGTGAATGTTCTTTATCACCCTCCTGACATTCTGCAATAGTTCAGATTGTACTTAATTAAAAAGATCCCCCTTTAACTGGCAGCTATATAAAATGCTAATTTGGAAAGATTGTTCTTTCTCCTGTCCATCCTACACAGCTGCTGATAGCAGGAATACTCGCTGCCTGCTCCTTGCCCAAACCAGCACAAAACAGTAGGTTCTGGAGTAGGGCAGAACTTGGCATCTGTTTACGTATGCAGCTCAGTCACTTAATAATTAAAACGCAATGTTATGCATCAGGGATTGCAATAAATTCTCGCAGTTAAAATCCAGTTAGACTTGTGATCCAAATTGTTTCAGGTTGGAGTTAAATGGTTCATCGACGGAGGCATCCGCCAGCTGGCTGCTTTTCGACTCACCTCGTGATCTAGATGATGCTACATGCTAATATGCTGGGATTCCACCACAGTTCGCCGCTGGAGGATTCCAAGTTTCCGCGCGCACCAGACTCATCCGGGTGAGGTGTGGAGCGATTCTCATGGGTACTTTCAGTTCTTGTTAAGGTTAGTGGCAGCTTGAGTCCTTACTTCAGTCTTACTGCTCATTAAAAGAAGTGGGATTTTGCCTGCAGAAGAGTTGCGTACATAACTCAGCATGTTGGCCCCAGATGCTGCAAGAACTTAGACCAGGGCTTTAAAGTCTGTTAGATATTGCTCTCTAAGCTGTGCAAGCCTAAGCTGACTGTAGGTGGCTACAGTTCCATTTTCAACTTAGTAGCTGAGGTGCCTTTTTGAAAATGTGGTTGGACCGCCACAGATCAGGCCCCAACTAATTAATCCTGAGTGAGCATAATCATTAGCCTCCATTGTCAGTGAGGAATGGGCAAGAAGGAAGGATTTGCCACAGGTCACGACAGGGTATGGTAAGCTGTGTGTAATAACTTTCCTGATTCCCAGCTGGGCTTTAACGCAACCCTGCTCCCCAGGCAAGGCTTGCAGTGGACAGAGTGCAGTATTGTTTTTGCAGACAGTTTTCTTTCCCAGATGTTTTTGCTGAGTTTATTGGAAGCAACACAGGGAAGGAGTGGGTGCGTTGTGTGGTGTCGAGGTGAAACTCGTATGGGTTTACAAGTTGAAATTCATTGGTTTGCGGTGGAGCTGTCCAAAAACACCAGAGAAGCTGATATTTTACAGTTGGCAATGACTGGCTTGTCCAATGGAGACGAGTAACAGCTGAGCGTGTGTCTCTGCTATTCAGTAGGTGCTGATCTTAAAGTCTCGAGATAATTCAGACAGACGGGAAAAGGAGGTAAACACGAGGAGTCGGACTAGGGGCAGTGAAACAGCTCCAGAGAAAACAAGAGACCCAGGCCGTGGCCCAAAAATTTGAATCATAGACTTTAAGTCAGAAGGGCCCTTTATGATCATCTGTCTGACTCCTGCCACAATGCAGCACAGAATCTCACCCACCCACTCCTGTAACAAACCCCTAGCCTGATGTCTGAGCTATTAAGTCTCAAATCATGTTTTAAAGACTCAAGGTGCAGAGAATCCTCAGCAAATGACCTGCGCCCACGCGCAGAGAGGCAAAACATTCCAGTCCTTACCATCTGCCCTGGAGAAAATTTTTCGACCCCCAATATGGCGATCAGTTAAAACCCTGAGCATGTGGCGCTCACCACCATCACCAGAAAAGAAACTGAGCCTTCTGAGATTGGGAGAAGGTTGTCAATGTTTGATTTCTTAGGTATTATTCCTCCCTGCTAACTGGATGAGATTGGTATCTCTCTAGGCACAGATAAGATATAGAATCATAGAATATCAGGGTTGGAAGCGACCTCAGGGGTCATTCTAGTCAACCCCGCTCAAAGCAGATCAATCCCAACTAAATATCATCCAGGGGCTTTGTCAGGCTGACCTTAAAAACTCTAAGGAAGGAGATTCTACCACTCCCATAGGTTAACTCTTATGCTTCACCACCCTCCCATGAAATAGTTTTCCGAATACCAAACCTAAACTCCCCCATTGCCACTTGAGACGATTACCCTTTTCTGCATCTGTATCACTGAAGAACTTGGTGGCAGGCCAATCCTCGCCCCACAGGCAACCTGCCACTGACATATTCTCACCAGTAACTGTACACCGCACCTTAGGTAACTCTAGCTCACGAACCCAAATCCATGCAAAAACCTCGATGCCAACTCTGCCCACATATCTACACAGCAACACCATCACAGTGACGTGAGAGATCAGCTTACCTTCTCACCGGTTCATTCACCTGCATGTCCAGCAAAAGGTATATATGCCTTTGATGTTATCATACTATGCAGACAATGCCCCCTCTGCTATGTACGTCGGCACGACTGACAGTCGTATGGAAAAGGTAAATGACCAAATCAGATATTAGGAAACCGGCAATATACAAAAACCTTAGGAGAACACTTCAACCTCCTGGCCGACACTATAGCAGACCTTAAGTGGCCATCTGCAGCAAAAAAAGCTTCAGGACCAGACTTCAAAGGGAAAAAATGCGAGCTTCAGTTTCATCTGCAAATTGACATCATCAACTCAGATTAAACAAAGACCTGTGAATGCTTGCCAACTACAAAACGTTCTCTTCCCTTAGTTTGCACCCTCAACGCTAGAACCAGGGCCTCATCCTCCTAATTGAACTGAACTCATTATCTGAAGCTTGCCTGCATTATATTACCTGGCCCTGGAATTTCCACGTATCATGCACTCTGACGAAAGTGGGTATTCACCCCGAAAGCTGATGCCCCAAAATGTCTGTTAGCTCTATAAGGTGCCCACATGATTCTGCTTGCACTGAAAAAATTTGATCCTCCTCTTGGAACCCCCTTGTCAGGTAGTTGAAGGCTGCTATCGAGATTCCCCTTATTCTTCTCTTCTGATGACTAAACAATCCCGTTCCCTCAGCCTCTCTCATGTCAGTGCTCCAACCTAATATTTTTGTTGCCTTCCACTGAACTTCTTGTCCAAATTTCCACATTCCTTCTTGAGTGTGGCGGTCCAAATACCAATACTCCAATAATGCGCTCATCCAATGCTCAGGGGAACATGAATGCACACTCTCGATCTGCTTTGCGTGCCTCTACTTTACAGCTCAAAAATTATGTAGCCTTCTTGCAATAACGGCACACTAGTTGATGCATATCGCTCTCATATACCGGAAAACGTGTAACCCTAAGGATCCCTTTCTCTGACATCCCGAGCAGTGTCAGCATTTGGGTCTTAGTCTTACAGTGTACTTGCGTGATCCTTCTTTCCCAAATCAAATCAAGGAATCTACATTCCCTTGACTATAGTCCAATCATCCAGTCCATACTTCTTTAACTTGCCGGCAAGAATACCGTGGGAGACTGTATCAAAAGCTTTGCTAAAGTCAAGGAATAACACGTCCACTGCTTTCCCCTCATCCACAGTGCTAGTTATCTTGCCATAGAAGGCAATTATGTTAGTCAGGCATGACTTGCCTTGGTGAATCCATACTGACTGTTCCTGATGACTTTTCTCTCCTCTAAGTGCTTCAGAATTGATTCCTTGAGGACCTACCCATGATTTTTCCAGGGACTGCATAAACACCCCATTGTGGGGATTTAAAGTAAATAAAAACTCCAGGTCCAAAGAAAGGCAAATTATTTCTATTAATTAAAAACAAACAAACAAAAAACTCAAGACTCAAGCCCTGAGCTGCATCCTTTTACACATTTTATTGTGTTTTTAAAAGAATGAACAAGAGATGTCCCATAAACGTTAATAAATGTCAAAGTGAAATATACTCTAATAGACTGATGGCTGCAGAGTGCAGCCCCTAGTCCAGGACATAAAGCATGGAGAATATTGCCCAATAATTCTGTGACACCAAATGCTGGAGATGCATTCTTAAAACCTTAATAAAGGATCCATATTGCAGGAGCTCCAATACCTCTGAAGAGCTATAATTCCAAACAAGTCCTTGCAGGCAAACTTTACTATGTAAACTAGCTCTCGTCTGCTCTGAATGAGACTGGCATTCACAGAGGAAGCAAAATCTTTTGGCTACAGTGTTTGGGTTTGGGTTTTTTTTCCTCCAGTTTGTCTTTTGATCAAAAATAAGGATTGTTTTCAAATGTGTAACAAAGTTGAGAGGGTGGACAGGAACACTGATGGGAGCAGCTCAATACCCCGATGACTTAATGCAGTAACTCACTGCCTCCTTGATAGTTGTCTCTTGACCATTGGTAGTCAGCAGATCATGTGCTAGTGGTCTATGAAGAGCTTGCTGATCATGTTGTCTTTCTTCCCAGCTGCTAAATTACATTAAAAGAAGCTAAAACCACATTAAATGCTTCCCTGATGTTACTTTGTGATGTAAGCCATCACTGCTGTTGCACAGGGTTGTTCTGGGAAAAGATGGTTCGGTGCACATGGCCCTGATTAGATCCACCTCGGCTCTGTGCGGTCATGAACGCAAAGGGTGGCATCCACAGCACAGTCTCTCTCCTAGTGTAATTCAGACTATGAACATGGCTAAGGAGCCCTGCTCTAGCTCTTCGCCTCTAGGAATCAAGATTGAATGTTGACTGAAAATAAGTTTAGTGGGTAAAAATCCAGTGCACAGTTGTTCATGTCATTGAACCGTCAAACTCCAAACTGGGTGAAATTCACATGGCTTGGTTTGTTCAACGTGCAGCTTCTGAACCAAACTCTAGCTGCTCCCAGGAGCATCTGTGAAGTCCTATTCCTGATGTATTGCCAGGAAGACTGTGTGAGCCCTGAGACAGGAGAATGCCTTCTGCTTTTGTTTTTCTGAATGGGGAAGGTTCTGGATTCTACAAAATGTGCACGCATATCAAAACAGAAATATAATAATCATCTAAGGAACTGGCTAGTATCTATGTGCACCACTGCGGCACTCAGTGTGGAATCTGAATGCCTCAACTGTGTGTCATATGCCCTATATTTTCAACAGTGAATGAAGAACGTCCTTTAGCTTGAATGTTTTTGGAATTGATGGCAACCCCTACTGCTGCTGCTGCGTTCTGAATGGCTGCAGCATGTACCATGTTGATAACTATTATTTAATTGTTTTACAGAAGTATCCAGAGGCCCCAGCTGAGATCAAAGCCCTGTTGTGCACAGTGGTGGCTTCAGGCACCAGGGCTCCAAGCGCATGCCTGGGGCGGCAAGCCACGGGGGGTGCCCTGCCCGTCCCTGTGAGGGTGGCAGTCACACAGCCTTCGGTGGCTTGCCTGCAGGAGGTCCGCCGGTCCCATGGATTCGGCGGCGGGTATGCCAAATCCGCAGGACCAGCAGACTGCCCTCAGGCAAGCTGCCGAATCTGCGGGATTGGGGACCTCCTGCAGGCAAGCTGCCAAATCTGTGGGACCGGTGGACCTCCCACAGGCATGCTGCTGAATCTGCAGGACCGGGGACATCCCGCAGGCAAGCCGCCGAGTCCACGGGACTGGGGACCTCCCGCAGGCAAGCCGCCGAAGGCAGTCTGCCTGCCGTGCTTGGGGCGGCAAAAAAGCTAGAGCCGCCGCTGGTTGTGTGGGTGCTGCACAAACACACATTAAGGGACAGCTCCTGCCCTGAAGAGTTTATAGGCTAAAGAAATCAGACAGGAAAAGGGAGGGAGAAAGGAAAGGTGATTATCCCTATTTTACAGATCGACACTGAGGCCTGGAAAATAATTGACTTGCTCAAAGTCAGACAGGGAACCTGTGGCAGACCTGGGAGTGAAACCGAGACCTCAGTTCCAGTCCAGTGCCCTAGCCACTAGACCATCCTTCCTCTCCGGGGTGGTACACAAAGCCAAGGATTTGTTAGTGGCAGAGCAGGTTTACTTCTTAACAAGAATCAGAAGCAGCAGCAGCCAGACAAAGGGCTTTCAGTGAAGTTGGCAGGGTGATGTAACTCCAGAACTCTAATCTAATGGCATGTCGCTAAATAACCCACTATAGCTCGGGGTGAAGAAGGCTGCTAGGGTCAGTCATTTGTGTGGGTTATATGTGCAGAGTTCTACTCCGCATTATTCCGTGGATAGGACTCTGCTGCTCCATTTGACACTGTAGCTCCTGCCACTCCTTCCAATTTTTTTTTTCACATTCCCCTGCCTTTACTACCCATATTGCTCAGATTTGGGCACTAGCACCGACTGCAAGGTGCGGACCGCGTATTTAGAATTGTACACGGCTCAGAACAAAATTCGGGCTCTGCCTTGGAGAGCCTTCAGACTAGATCGCATGAATGCAGATCTGCATTTGCAGGAACTGGGAGCCAGCTTTAAAAAACAAGGTTTTAGTTTAACAAGCCTGAGCCTTCAGGTGTATCTACACTGCAATCAGGAGGTGTGATTGCAACCCATGGACACATGCTGCAATCACATCTGTAGATCAAAACTATGTGTAGTTCACATGTGTAAATCAAACCAAGCCTGGCTATGTCTCCACGTGGGATTTCAGCGAAGACACACCTGTATTGATGTGCAGAGTCACTGTAATTACTTATGCCAAGCTGGAAACTCCCTGGGGTTGCTCTCTGTGTGCACAGTCCCCTGCATTTGTGCATGCAGTCACAGGAGTTGGACACAGGCATTTGCAAGCCTGTCTTGTTTGGCAATTGGACCCCATAGTTATTATTCTTGCGGGATAAGTCTATTTGCATCAGTTGGTTTTCCAGGATTCCTTTTTTCCTTAAATGCAAATTTAATACTGGGGAAAGGTGCTACATTTATTTAATATTTCACCGATTTGTTTGGATGGCCCTGAAGACCTGATTTTATTCATACCATAGGGAAAGCACTGGCAGCACAATGGAAGCTTCCCCTTTATGCCACCCCCACCCCAAAATTTTCTTCAACCCTAACCTAAAGGGACAAACAACCTCCAGCAGAGTAAAACGGTAAACTGAGTCTCCAAAGCGCATTCACCACTGGCCTGTGTGAAACTGCCACCAAGCACCAGTGGCAGGCCTGATCCAAAGCTCATTGAAATCAATAGAAACGTTTTGGATCAGACTGTGCGAGAATGTTATAAGTTCAGAAATTTGGGGTCTCTTGGGTTCCCAGTTTAATGGAGCATTTCATCCACGGCTTATGCTTCGTGGGAAAGCCCTTTTGCTATGCAGTTGTGCAGTGATCATTTGAAAACATTCCATTGCCTTGGAGTGATGTGTTTATAAGATTGGCTGGAGATAAAATTGAATGTTTCTTGTTTTTGTGGCATATGTTTGTAGATGGACTTCCCAGGAGGGACTAAGAAGTTTTCTCTAACAACATTTTTTGGCAGATGTAGATCAACGTAGGAGACAATAATAAGAAGCTATAATTCATAGATGCATGCTGAAGGGAGAGGCTGATCATGTCTTCTGTTACAACTCCTCGTGAATGGGTCACCAAAAATATCTGAAATATTCATTTTGTGTCTCCATCCAGGGTTGGTACAGTACAATCAAAGTGCTCATCAAAAGAGTGGTTTGGACTCAAGCTCTGTGGCTGAAATTCATCCCATTGCAGAAGGCTTCTGCAAAGCCTTGGGGTCACTTAAGCCCTTAAAACTGAGTTTAAATTGGGCTCATGTGTCCTTCTGCTGGCCCTGCGCACAGGGGTGAATTCCACCCTAGGGAAAAAGGATTTGAGCTTTCTCTGGTCTGTGAGACAGAGTATTGAGAGAGATTCCTCATTTTACTTTCCACATAAAAAACATAAGAGGCAAAAGCCAGGATCTAGCCAACGTCTCTCCAGCAAGCTAGGCCCTGCTCAGAGAGCAGATAAAGCATGTTAGGTCTTGTCCACATTACAGAGCCGAACCTTGCTTTCGCCCTGTCAAGGAGGCAAGTGTGCTGAAACTATCTCCCAACCAGGCTGAATATGCAGCCACCTTTGCTGGAATTGTGCTTACGCCAAGTTGAAATATGCTTCCGAAGCTTGACTTAAAGCAGTGTAGAGGGGGAATTAAACAGAACAGCGGCCCGGTGTCCTAGGTGATCACAGCTTATCACAACCTCCCTTTAGTAAAAGTCTACCCCGTGAGCAGTGGATAAAGCAATTACATGTCCAGTCAGAGAAGTAGACTGAATAATCAGAGTAAGGGGAAGAAATAGGATCTCAACTGGAATAACTTCCATGAGTTCCTCCAAGGAATGGGAGACTCTGGCATGAATTTTCTTCCTCTTAGACCCATAGCCTTGATAATTCCCTTCAGGACTGTCTTATTTCATCTCCTTATCCTGTGGAGACACACAAGAGAAGAGATACATGGGAACTGCAGGATTCTGTGCTTTTGGATACGCATGTGACAATCATTAGCGTATTTCTGTGTATGTTCCATTCAATGCCTTCAGCAAGACTCCTGACAATAAAATAGTCCACATGTTTCCAAAGCAACCTCTTTGCTTGACGGCTAGAACTATGTCATCTGTTTGATCTCATGTGGACTGGCGTTCAGCTTTTACTTGTGGCCAAAGGGGATGGAAACTGCTGCACAGGAGGATTTCTAAATCTAGTGCTTGAGTCCCCATAACTAACTCTTCCCAGCAAGAGATACGAGTGTAGAACTCCAGCCGGCATGAAGGATTTAATGGCTGTGACCTATAAAAAAGTTTGTAAAATTAGCAGTTAATTAATGGAAAACAGTGACTGTAATGGATGCCATTTCCTGCTCATGTTAAGCAAGGGGAGAGATGGTGTTAATGTAAAACTGGGAAACAAAAATGCTGTCACATTTGTATTTGCTTTCAGCCAGAAAGCGACTGTCTTGCAATAGCAAAATTTGTGCTAAGCACCTAAAAGCCTTTATATAAAAATGGAAGTAATAGTGATGCTTTGTACAACTCTTCCTCCTGAGGCTCTCAAAGCACGTTACAAACATTGAATTAAGCCTCATTGCCATCTCTTACTTACACATCTTCAGTTTACAGAGGGTGAAGCAACTTGCCCAAGGTAACACCAGTCAGTGGCAGAGCTGGGAATAGAGGCGTGTTTTCCTGATGTCAATTCTGTGGTTTAGCCACAGTCTCAGCCTTATCCCTTCCCCACTGGCTAGACGGCAGGTTTACTCTCAGCTCTCGATAAAGAGCAGTGTGTAGCTGCATTGTTCCCGGAGGATCTCGGGATAGGAATTGTGATGCAAAGACACTGGTGCAAACACCTTTCACACGGGTGCAGGACTGGAGGGTTGCACCAGTGTAGATCCATGTAGCTACACAGTATAATCATCCTCAGCATTAACAGGCCCTGACTTCGACCAATGAGGGTCAGGACCAACTTGGGCTGAAGTTAATGGGAGTCTTTATATTAAATTCCATAGGCACCAGCTTGGCCTCTGTTACACTTACTGCCTGTGAAGGTGCCCAGATGCCAGTTATTTGTTGTTAATTTGCAGGATTCCTATTTTTCTTTGGGCCTGTAATTCTCCTCTTGTTCCATGTGTGCCCTTGAGCCAGTCAAATAAAAATTGGAAGCTGAACAAGGGGATCTGAATCAAGGACTGCAAAGCATTTGCCTTAGAATTCTAAGAATTTAGAGTGAAAACCCCTAACAAATTAAGGACAGATGGATCACAAAAAACCCAGACCAAAACAACCAAATTCCTTCTTCCCTTTGGTGTCAGTCTCTGAAATGTGACCCCTTTCCATACTGTTGTACCCACCTGAAAAATACTTTGCATGCACCATACAAAAGCCTTTCTTCCCTTGGAAATACAGTGTGCTTGAAAGCCATAATGATGGATATTACAATAGCATCCATTTTCCAGTAGTAGAGAGGTTATTTTACTTCTGTATTTGGCAGCGGTGTGATCGCTGCTGGAACTCTGTGTCCAGGTCTGGTGCCAACAATTCAAGAAGGATGTTGAAAAATTGGAAAGGGTTTAGAGAAGAGTCACGAGAATGACTAACAGATTAGAAAACCTGCCTTACAGTGATAAGACTCAAGGAGCTCCATCTATTTAGCTTAACAAAGAGAAGGTTAAGGGGTGTCTTGATTGCAGGCTCTAATTACCTACATTGGAAACAAATATTTAATAATGGGGTATTCAGTCTAGCACAGAAAGGTATAACAAGGGCCAGTGGCTGGAAGCTGAAACTAGACAAATTCAAAGTGGAAATAAGATGTAAATGTTTAACCATGAGAGTAACTAACCATTGGAACAATTTACCAAGAGTCATGGTGGATTCTCCATTGCTGACAATTTTTCAATCAAGATTGAATGTTCTTCTAAAAGCTTTGCTCTAGGAATGATTGTGGGGACGTTCTCTGGCCTGGGTTACACAGGGGTCAGACTGGATGATCAAAATCATCCCTTCTGGCCTTGGAAACTATGAATCTATTAAACCCCTATTGTACAGCCAAGCATTCTCCACGGCGGATGCTGCTGACCTCACCCGGGATTGGATATGCCCTGGGCTCTGTGGTGATCTGGCCTGGCTGGGTATTTTTGGTCCCATTCTTTCCCTTGAGATTCACATGCTGGCTCCCCGGGGAGCTGCACATCTCCAGCCAGTGATGTAGAGTATGAATCTTAAACATTCAGTTAGCAAGACCCTCCTCAATCCCAATTCCTCACCGACGGAATGCTCTGCTGTCTGTTGCTGTGGCTTTCACAGATTAACTTCCACTTTCTCTTCTTAGCCGCCCTACCCTATCGCCACCTGGGAAAGCTTCTGCCAGCCTTTGTGGCACTGATACTCCTGGCTCCCAGAATGTACCAAACAGGACTCACTTTGCCATAGTTTCTCTTGTTTGAGCTTGTCTAGAGCTCCAGAAGGCGCTGCTCGATAAAAAGTCTTCCCCTGTCAGTGTCCTCTCCTGCATAGGGATTTGATTGGAACTGGAAAAACACCCATGTAGCCCCTGCCCCCCGGAGTGGTTCACACCTCCCGACTATGATCCATCAGTGGTTCATGTCTTTTAATCTATCTGTCTCTGGCAGCATCAATGAAGGGCCCATTTGCATTTTCTGATGGTCTCTGGGATCATTCCAGAGTCCAGCTGTGCTGCTGAGCAAAAGGGAATCCCAACGGATCTCCATTGCCATTCTCACTTCTCTGGTTCTTCATTTGGTCCTCTGACAACATTCTCCCCTTCTCCTGACAGATGTTTTTTCCTCTCTCCCTGGTGCTCTCCTTCATTCCATGATCCACCTTTTTCCAGTGAGGAGGCTATAGTTACCTCAGTCCTGATTTCCAGCTCTTTAAATTGATTTCAACTGGATGCAAAGTTCCTCTCCATCAGTTGCAAGCTTCTTTCATTCTGTTTTGGGGTGTGTTACATCAATCCTGGTGCAAACGCACTTGCAGCAAACCCAGGCGTTCCTTTGCATTTTATTTGAAAGCCCCATTGTGAGATGGCAATTTCTGTGTGTGTCAGAACAATGATAGTTCATGGAAGAGCAAGACCTTAATGCTTCCTCTGGGTAGCCCACATGTTCCCGTCCTGCCACAGAGCAGAGACTTTCAAATGAAGCGTCAGCATCTTAAAAGCAGCAAGACCATGGTGGGGAACATACGACAAGAATTAAACTGCCTCATCTCCCCTAATTCAATACTACAGTAAATGACTTTAGGGAGCTCAGTCATAGACTGAACCAACCGTGGAAATGTAATTTCCGTTAGTAATCTGAGGAACAGGAAGTTTCATTCACCCAGGCATAGCCCTGAACTGACTGTTGCTAAATATCAGAGCGCTGTTTTTCTGAAGGTGGCTGCTTGGCATACAAAGTGGCATGTTGCTGTGAAGTAAAAGAGCTGCTTAAAAAGAAACGCCCCAGATGGGTGGTCACAGCTTGTAGCGTTGTAACAAATCCACATCCGTCTAAGGGCTTCATGGTAGCTGCTTTAGCACATTCTCAGTATGGAGGAAGGCTAGAGTCCAAATGGCACCAGGCATTGAATTCAGAAGCATTTAATATTATTGTTTGTGTTATGATATTGTTCAGCAGCCCACACTGAGATCAGAGCCTCATTGCAGTAGGCATTGTGCAAAACCATGGTAAGGGACAGCTCTGGGGGCACATCCAAGTGACAGCAGCTTCCCCAGGCTACCTTATGGGCTCCACAACGTTGTGTTCTGGGTCCCTGTCCCCAGAATGTCACCCCTCATGCTGGTGCTTGCCATGGGGGTCTCAGGAGGCGAATCTTGGCTGTCTCCCACAGTGTCTGTGTTGGTGGAATTCTGCTCCAGATAGATATGAGGTTGTAGGGCCCCTTAAGGTGGCATAGAGGGGCTGGAGCAACGGTGAGGGGTCAGACCAGGAGAAATTAAATGCATTACATGAGATAGCACAAGGAGTCTGTGACAGATCGCAGAAATAAACCCCGATCTCTTGAGCTCCCTGCCAGTGTCTTAGCCACATGCCCATCCGCTCTCTCCAAGCACTGCCATTTACTGCAGTGAGCGTGCTGGAATCTTCATGGGACATGAACATGGTCAGTGATTCTGTGGCCTGCATTGTGCAGGAGGTCAGACTAGATGATCATAATGGTCCCTTCTGACCTTAAAGTCTATGAGTCTATGACTCGGAATTCTCTTTCGGAGATGAATGAACAGCCTTGAAAGTGTTTTCACAAGTCAGCTCTCCTTGTCACCATCTCAGAGAGGAGCTTGTTTCATCATGGGGACAATATTCCTTAGCTTTCCAATCTTGCAGAAAGCTTGTCCGCAGCACAACTCACTCAGCATTCCTGGAGAGGCAACTTTCCCATTTCCTTCTGGTTAACATGCGGTTCTCCAAAGTGGTCCCTGGAACCTGAGTAGGTGTTTGGTTGAGACCATGAACCATGTTACCTATAACTTCATTAAAGAGCCCAGACAACTTCTTCATTTCCCAGCTCCATCTATCCACCTAACATTATTTACCATTACCCCTGCCAGGGTCTTTGAGTGGCCATATCCAAACGCCAAGGGAAGTTGCAAGAGCAAGGCAAGTTCTGAATGCACCTAAGGATTGGCAAGGAATTCTATCACAGTTATATCTATTATATAATAGTACCTTTGATGTCAGGCATTTGAGTCTGATATTGTCACAATTACTTATATACTGGGGCAGATCCTCGGCTGGCATCGCCCCACTCACTTCACTGGAGCCATGATGGGTTACGCTATCTGAGCATCTTGTTCATGTAGTCTATGATTTGGATCAAACAGAAATCTGTTCAGACTTTGGCACATTGCTCAGAGCCTTTTACAGCAAGCTTTTTCAGACTCCCACACCTTTGTGCTGACTTCATCCCCTAAAATATTCCTGATGCCAGGTTCTGGGGTTATTTTGACCGTGTATTGTTGACCCTAATGGCTAACACAATGCATAATTGTTCCTCTGGGTAAAATCAACCAGCAAAAAGGCAGTGGCTGGGCCGGAGAAATGAAAATACATACAGTCCACTTTCTGATCTACCTTGGCTTTGGTCGGCGCTGGCTGAAAGAACAAACCCTTTCAAGTCACAAATTATTACAGGAAGAAAAACAATGGGCTACTCTCCCGAAAAATGGGTATATAAAGAAGCAGGAAATACTATTTTTTCTCTGAAGGTGCTATGGATAATTGATGTTGTGTAGGGCTAATTTTATTATGGCGCGCTTGATACATTTCCATATGCCGAAAAATGCTCAACGACATCCAGATGAAGTGAACATTAGTTCACATTGAGAACGAGGGCGTGGATTAGCAGAGAGGAGAAAAGTGTGTATATATATTTATGTGGTGCACCAGATGCAAACAATAAGACAAAGGATCTTGATTTCATCCGTCAAGTAATTGGACTGGAAGTCTGTGCATGCTAATGATTCCACATCAAGCAGCATGGTGTTCAGATGTGACCCATTTCATTTTGTGGGAAGAGGGGGGTATGAAATCTGCGGTGGCCATGATGAATATCCCCCAGATGTTATCCCACAGGGTACGAAAGACCCACATGTATGGTATTAATAACTCTTGAGAGATCTGAGGTTAAAAAGGACCAAGAGGCATTCACATGAGTCTTGTTATGTTTTGATTCCAAGGGGCTAGGTGCTTAGCTTGCATTGTTCACCTAGTGCAGACCTGAAATGTCAAATCAAGGGACACGACTTCAAGGATATATAGCCAAACAAAAGTGTGTGTGTGTGTGTGGGGGGGGGGGTTTGAATACAGTGCTCTGCTCTGTACTTACACAGGATCTGGGGATGGCCCGGGGGTTTATTTACACATCACAATTGAAAAAACCTGCTTTCTGAAATGTATGCAATCCACCCTGCACTGAGTGAGAATTGCCAGCGACTTCCTTTGGAGCAGGAGCAGCCCTTCACAGGGTTTTTAAGGGGTGGGATGCAGGCTGGTATGATCATCTGACTTGAGGGAGAGGGATCTTGTATGTAGGGCATTACACTGGGATTTAGGATTCATGGGTTCTTTTCCCAGTTCTGTCTCTGACTTCCTGCGTGATCCTGTGCAACTCCCTCTGTGGGCCTCAGTGCCACTGCTGTATGGGCAGGATAGCAATACTCGCTTTCTTCCCACCCTTTGTCTTGTCTCTTTAGTCAGGCAATGTCTGCCTGCTGCACAAGATGGGGACTGGGGAGACTCTGGGTTCTAGTCTCCTTGGCTCCTTGGGTCACCTTCACCAATCAGTGCCTCAGTTTCCCAATCTATATAATAGGAAAAGTGCTTAGACATCTCCTGACGACACTAGGTATTGTCCTTGTTATTTGCCCGTGTGCTCTTGAGGGCAGGCTCAATCTCTCACAGAGCCTAAAGCACAGTGGGGCTTCCAGGTGCCACTGTAATACAGACAATAATCACGTGATTGCAACTCTCGCTAAATCCATGACAGAGATTAGAGGAGGCCCATGTGCAAAGACTGCCCAGCGACGAGGTGGAACCAGCTTCTTTTCCTTGCTGGCAGAGTCACTGGATGGCACCTGGCCAGGAACCATCCTGAACACTTTTCAGGTTTGATTTCACTGCTCTGGAATGTCTCTGAACTGGCTGGAAAGTTAAGAGTCAGTTAATCTCCTTTAAGGCTGTTTACTTACCCCTGTGTCACAGGGCTAGTTATCGGAACAATGCCCAAATGTTCCCCCAGATCCATCATTTCCGCAGACACAGATTGTGCATCTGGAGAAACCAGGCTCACACAGTGCACCCCCTGCCTTCAAACGTAGACAGAGAGGAGCTGGGCTGGTAACGGATGGGGCCAAATTCAGACCTGGAGCAAACGGGTAGATCTAGGCAGTGGCGCCTTCTTACACTGGTGTAACCCTGGCCCCTTGTTGAATACAAAAGGAAAGAGAAGCATTTCTCAGCTAGAGAGAATGTTCCAAACAGGATACAAATGGCCATTCGGGCCCTCAATAATTGATCTAAAGCTGAGGGAGATTTGAGGTAATATGTTGTTGGAGGGGGGGCCACGCGAGATGAAAAGAAGAGGGCATTATTCCAGGGGGCAGCTGAGCCAGCCACTCCACAGATGTTTAGTTTGCTTCAGAGGACAGTCTGATTGCAGGAGCCAGAAGACAGCAATACAAGTAGCCGTTGAAGAGAAGCTGGAGGAGCTGTACCCACAGTGAGTGCCCAAAGGAATAACGAGAGGAAAAAAGAATGGCCTGGCAGGGACACTGGAGAGAAGAAAGGTAGTGGTCCTCGGCCAAGCTCCGCCCACAGCAGAGTGAATTCCTTGGGCCCAGCTTCCCCTCAATAGCTATGTCTATACTATGAGCTAGGGCTGTGATTCCCCTGCTTGTGTCCACACATTTGCACTAGTGCAAGTATACAGAGCATTTTAACAGCAGCAGAGGCACGCCTGAGCCATACCCCGTACAAGCCCGCCTAGAACTGGGGGGTATGTACTCAGCCCAGGCTGCACTGCTGTTGGTACCACACTAGCTCAAGTCTGTGTGCATGTGAATACAGCTATGGGCTATGCTGGGCCCCCACAGTGTGGTTTCCCCTCTAGGGTGACCAGACAGCAAGTAAGAAAAATCAGGACAGGGGTTGGGGGGTAATAGGAGCCTATATAAGAAAAATAAGGACATCTGGTCACCCTATTCCCCTCACTTAGGCTTGTCTGCCCCCCTGGAGCTTGGCTTTCCCTTGGAGACTCTCAGAGACCTTGCTGAGCTCAGCTTTCTTCCTCCTTTGTGGGGGTCAGGGGAATAGAGTTGCTTTCCCAAGCCCCAGCTGCCACTCATAGTAGGTTGTGTGATCTTCACTTCTCTGTAAGAGGCTGCCGGACAAGAACCTGCAACTAAAGGGGTAGCTGGCTGCTGATGCTTCCAGGTTGCCATTGGAAGCTTAGTCTGGGTTGGTGCTGGAGGACTATAGGAAGCTAGACGCTACAGGAAGTACCGCCCAGTAGGCCCTGAGTGGCAGCCCCTCGCAGCCCACTGATTGGTTCATGCTGGTATATAAACCAGGAAGTCAGCATAGGGAGGTGTCTGAGCAATGATGTAGGCTGTCCCTTTGTTTCTGCTCCAGACCTCACTTTGCTATGGCCCCTAGACTCTGACTTCTGTTCATAGACTCATAGACTTTAAGGTCAGAAGAGGCCATTATGATCATCTAGTCTGACCTGCTGCACAATGCAGGTCACAGAATGATTCTGCTGCCTCTAACCTGGTGCCTGACCCTGACTTGCTGGTATCCTGATATGGCTCGACCCTGACCCCGCTAATCGTCTCCTGACTGCAACTTGGTAACTGACCAGTCTGCACAGGCTTAACCCTGAGCCCAAATGTCTACATTGCAATTGTACAGCCCTGTGAGCCTGAGTCAGCTGACCCAGGCCAGCTGCGGCCCTGCTTTGTGTCTCTTATTGCAGTGTACAGGTATCCTGGGCATCTGCGCTCACACCCACTAAGAGGAATGGGGCAGGTTACACCTCTCCGAGCTACTGTTTTGGGATTTGCAGACAGCACTGCACCAGTTGCACTTGGGTCCCATTTTCCAGGCTTTCAGCAATCACAGCAGCTTTTTAAAAAATAAAACCCGAAAGCTTAGCTTCTGGAGAACAATAAAGCAGCATGAAAGAGGTGCCAATATGCTGTATTGGTGCATCCTAACCCAGAACCAGACAATTTAATAATCCAGCTTTCCTGGTCCCCTGGAAAGACTATTCCATGCAGAGCATGTATGTTGGATTTTATGTCCCAGGTGTGGTTCCAAAACCTATTACTGGGATTTAAAAGTTATAGACTTACCCAGAAAATGAATCTGTTGATGAGTGAGACCCATAAGAGGAGACATATGTCATCAGTATAAAGCTGTTGCCAGCAGACCGAAGCAGCTTTCAGCTGCTGAGTTTTTTTGTCGGAAGGGGTGGAATAAATATTGATAAATGTTACACTGATGGATCTGCACAGATCCAGGCTTATTCCTCAAGACATTCTAGGACATTCCTCCAGTGGGTGTTGGTGCAAAATTCAGGATCAATGTTAATCTTATTCAGCTAATTTTCTCTACCTGAGGCAGGCAGCATCTCCCATTGGTAGGATTTACTGAGTTCACTCAGGGGCAGTTGCTGATGATTGTAAAGTGCCTTTTGCAGAAGGAAAATCAGATGGGCCCAGTAAAATGATCATGTTTGGTCATGGGGGGAGGGATAGCTCAGTGGTTTGAGCATTGGCCTGCTAAACCCAGGGCTGTGAGTTCAATCCTTGAGAGAGGCCACTTAGAGATCTGGGGCAAAATCAGTACTTGGTCCTGCTAGTGAAGGCAGGGGCTGGACTGGACTGGACTGCACTCAGTGCTCTTTCAGGGTCTCTTCCAGTTCTAGGAGATAGGATATCTCCATTCATTTCATTTCATTTCATGGCACTGCATTCAGTGGGGACAGAGCTGGTATACTTGAAAGGCCACGATTACATGTAGTCATCTTGGGCAGGGAAGGTCACTGTGGGTGGCAGGTATCATAGGCTGGGGGAGGCTGTGCCTCCCCAGACAGCCAGGCATGGCCCTGCTCATGCTCTGTCCCCAGTGCTCTGCCCTGGCCCAAGCTGGGGCTGGGCTGCTCACCCAGTGTGTTGGGGCCAGAGGCTGCAGTGGGGGTGCTCTGAAGAAGATTAGAAGACCACTGAAGAAACCTCTTGGCACTGAGATGGCATTGTAAGCCTGTACTAGAGCGCCACATCCCCAGTAACTTTGCGGGGCTTGTTCTACAACATCTTCATTCCTTGTTGTCCACTACAATACAAGACCCTCCCGAGCATACTTCCTCCAAGAGCTCAGTGTACATAACCACTCCCCCTTGGCAGAGGGGTGGTGTTTCCTGTAGGTGATTCTGGGAGCTGCAATTCTCGAAGTCTTGTTGATCGAATGTGCCTGCTAGTGAACTCCCTGCAGCAGCACAAGGGGATTTCCAAAACACTGCTCTATGGTATCTCCCATTGCTGTCCTGGATGGAACTCCCCTTAGTTAGAGCCTTTCTGAGATGCCTGCTGGGCTGTGGACTCAGCTAGCGATGATGGCTCTTTAGTGCCTTCAGACCCCTTCATAAGGAAAAGAGCCAAGTCCCCTCCCATCACCCCCCATTGCATGGTTCTCAAATGGGATCCGTGGGATCAAACCCTGTATTGCGAACCTTTCTGGCATCGCACTACATGTAAGTGCATGAGGCCATAGTGTTGGGAGTAAAGGGAGGACGGGCCAAGGGTGGGGGTTGGTTTTGCCAAACCTTATCAGTCGGGCTTGACTTTGTAAAGCCGGCACCTGGGCTCATTTGGAATTCAAGTCCATTTAATCAGAACTCCCAAAGTTTGGGCAAGGAGAGTGTTTGAGTAAAAGGTTTTGGTTCTGTCCCATCTCAGTACTGGACAAACAGGGTTAGGTTTGGTTCTGCAAGCCTAAAATCAGTGATGGTTTGGATGTAGACTCCTTTTGTATCAGATGCAAGAAGTGCAACATATTAACCTCGATTCTTTGTAAGGGGATTGGGCCATGTGGTTCACTAAGATCATATACTATGTGGGAATGTCTGCTCTATAAGAACCAGTTGCCTGTTGTTATTGTATGAGTGGATCTTCTCCTCTAAGAAGCTTTTGTCTCTAAACTAGCCAGCAGAAAGGGGCTACCATGGACGATACTAATGCTAGTGAAGGCAGCACAGGCAAGTGCCTACATTCACCAGAGCACCTGCAGTTTATGGGTGTGAAAGATATTGCAGCCCCAGGGCTACCAGAACTAAAATATACTCTACACCCTCTTTTATTTGAAAACCTTCCAAACCTTCCTCTTGATTAGTTCAGCATGTGCGTCACGTATGATGAGAGATTAGTAACATCTTTCCCTGCTTTTCTGGGCTAGGTCCAATAACCTTCTCCATAGGGTAAGTGAGAGGACTTCACCAATATACAGCAATGCGCATTTGAATTACCTGCATTCCAGCCTCCCACCAACAATTTGCTAATGTACCTTGATTTTTCTCCTAACGTGTGACACTTGCTTGAAGAAGTGTGACCTGCAACAGCCTTTGGGTCTAGCGATCGTGTCTTGCAGTGTCCATTTAACCCTCCAGATTAAACCTTAGAGTAACCCCATTGTCTTTAATGAGACTTTTTACATGAATAAGGCTTGTAGGATCAGGTCCACGCTTCACTAAAGCCACTTGAGTAGCAGAGACCACATCCTGTCACATGGACCAATATTGTCTCATTGTTTCTTTGTACTCCCCCGTTGGTCTGTCCGTAGCCACCTGTTGTCTCATTCTTGGACTGTAAGTTCTTTGGGGCAGAGGCTATCTTTCACCATGTGTTTCTACAGTACTTATAGGCTGCTACTGACTATAATAATCAATGACAACCCACTAGTGCTGTTGAGTTTGCCCCTTGCTAGTATTTGTCGACAAGTCATTCAGCCATAAGGATCAGTCTGGGATTAATTTATTTTTGGTATTCTTTGATGTTTTCAAAGGTAGGAAAGAATTTCATACATTCCTCAGTGCCCCTTAGGTGTGGGTAAAGAATGTTACCACTTGTGGGAATTCTATTCACAGTAGAACCAATTATAGTTGACTGATCAGCCATGGTATTAAAATGCCCAGTCAAACTTGCTTTTCCCTTGCAAGATGATGATTTTGCTTCTCCGCATGTGGAAAGTTCACAGTGTTGTGATCCAAATGTAACAGCTGAGCCAAAAAACAAGGTATGTGTGTATGTGGGTTTGATACACAAATTAATCCTTATAGAAGGATTTCATTGTATACAGGATCTTATAATAGTGTTAGCCCTCTGCCTAATGGTAGGGCATGTCATGGTTTGCAAGTCACTTTCCCACTTGAGTTAAAATCAGTGACATAAAGACTGGGTGTTTTCTTAGTGTAACTTGTTTGTTTACATGATACACACGAGTCCTGGAACAGAGGTGGTCACAAATGCCATGCCATTGATTTACAGGAAACTTTTTGGGCTTTGGGTGTTTGCTTTTTGGCTGGAAAGTCAACATTTTCTGCAGAAAGCAGACACTTTCCATGGAAAAATTTCATATAGTCACAAGCCCAATTTTCCATTGAAAAAACAGTTTTGACAGAACATTTTTGAGCAGGCCTAGCACAGACATATAGTGAGGGACAGTCTCTGCCCCAGAGAGGTTACAAGCTAAATATACAAGACAAACATAGGGTGTCAGGGGAAGCAGAAGCAAAAAGAGGTGAAATGACTTACCCAAGGTCAGCAGCAGAGCCAGGAATAGAATTCAGATCAACCAAGTCTAAGTTTAGTTCCCTTACCCTGGATAATGCCATGTTTTGTAGTAACTAGCAATATTTTTCCTTTTGAGTAAATGATGTAATATCGGTTTTGACAATATGACACACTATAGCTAATTACTCAAAGGAAGCTATAAGAGATGACAATTTCCCACTGGTTAAATAATCTGGCTTTTTCAGAACTTCCACCATATAGAACAAATGTGCTAAAACATGAGAATTTGCTGTTAAATGACAGTGGAGATTACCCGCTAGCAGTATGGAGCACCATGTTTACCAAACATCACACAGAAGGGACAGAAGAAAACCCAGGTTTGTTCTTTCTGTGCCTTCCACAGATTGCCATTCCTGTCAGATTTTATGAGTTACATTTAGCTCTGGGCATTCAATTCTCATGTCTAATTCTAGACTACCTGCGAATTGCTTTACCATTAATTTCAACAGCTGTAATTTAAGAGTTAGCATGAAGCATTTGACTATGCAGGGGAATTAGGGTATTATCTCATTATGTTCATTACCTGATTCATTATGTGTTCACTAGTTGTTCTTAATTACAGAACTTTTTGCAGTCTGAGGGTTTTCACAGAATTCAGATTGGACTAGACAAGAGGAACAGATATCTCTCTCCTCCCCCACTAATATGGCTTAAAATCTCTCTGCCTCACTTATTCTCTCCTCACAACTCCAGGAGATAGCTCAGTATTACTCTCCCCATTTTATATGGAGAGATGAAGTGATTTTCCAAGGTCACACAGGTTGTCTGTGGCAGATCTGGGAATAAAACTCAGATCTCTCAAGTGCCAGCACAGTGCCTTAATCACAAAACCTTCCTCCTCCTCAGAGCAGCTGTTCGCTGGGGCCACTCAGTTTAGCCTAGCTTATCATCAGAACTGTACGTATTATTTTTATATGTCCCAAAAGTGTGTAAGCCAATTAGCTCTGCCTCTAAGCACCACTCCCACAAGCTGTGGCATTCCCTGGAGCCTAGTGGCACCTCAAAAAAGGTGTGAAATTCCTTCCGACCATTGAAAACATCAAAGGAAGTGAATGCCGATTTGATCCTCAGGGGCTGTATCCTGCTGATCAGCGGGGCAATCTCGTCAGCTCATAGAAACCAATATCTGAACCACAAAGCAGAATGACATGTATGAGCACAATCTTGTTAGGTGGCCCTTAATTCCCATGGAAGGCACCTTGCAGGAAGTATTCTGCATCAACTCGGAGCATGCCCCGAAAGGGATGCCCATGAAGGGCCAGATCAGCTGGTGTGCATCCTTGGGCAGTAGAAGGAAGGAATTGCTCCACCGAAGTACGATGGGTGGTTATGATGTTACAGCTTGGAACCCCCAGGCTGCAGCCTTGGGATCCTCCCTGAGAAGCAGGAAGTGACACTGATCCTAGACCACCTGGCCTAGTTTCACTGCCCATGCTGAGCGTGGTGTATGCCTCTCCACAGGCATCTCATTTTCAGACGTCACTCGTTTGTGTCCCCAGGTTACCTATATTCCAAACAGGCATCTGATGCCCTCTTCCCACTTTATTTTTATTGCTGAAAATTACTGACATAAAATGCAAAGAACCATTGAGTTGAGGCTCTAGGGAGAGTTATTTACACGGACAGAAGCAATCCCAGGACATTTTCAGTTTCCTGCATGGATGATTTTTTTCTGTGTCCTTCTCTTTGGATCTGTGTCAAACCCTGGCACAGACCCTGGCAGGTTGAAGGGTATTTTGAATTAAGTTTGATGGAATAAACGGGCTGAAGGTGTTCACAAAACCCAATTACTGTCTAACAATAAACAGCGTTAAACAAAGTTTGGGGTTTGGTGTGCAGTCTGCTTAGTACCATGGTAAACACGCTATTAAAAATCCTTTTAACCTTTTATTAAAGACACAGAAAAGAAGGAAAAACAGTTAAACCCCTTGAAATGTAAAGCATTAAATCAGGCTGTCGTGATCGCATCCCTTGTTCTCTGTCCCATGCGCTGCAGAGAGCTTTAGAAGGAACCCCCCCCTCATTCAGCAGTCTCATCGATGGTGTCAAAGACGCCGATAACTGTCCTTTTGGGGAAAAGAAAAGAAGTTAGATGAGATGGGTTGTGCTGCTGTTGTTGCTGTTGCCACAAGCACTGCTTTCCTCAGGTGCTGGGGGGTGCTCGATTCCCACTCCACCCCACGTCCTGTCCCTATTCCACCCCTTCCCCCAAACCCACACCCTATCCCGCCTCTTTCTGCCCCCGCTCCTCCCCTTCCCCTCCTGCACGCCGCTGAACAGCTGATCATGAGCAGGAGGCACTGGAGAGAAAAGGAAGCACTGATCCACAGGGCTGCCAGTGAGTGATGAGCACCCGCTATTTTTTTCCAAGGGTGCTCCAGCCCCAGAGCACCCATTGAGTCAGTACTTATGGCTGCTGCTGTTAAAGTCCAATCCAATTTCATCCCTGGTGGTGTTTTGGACTCAGCTGGAGCTGGTAGGGGTGGTGATGTCATCTGGGTCCCTCCCTTTAGCTCGGTCTGCTCAGGACATCGCTCAGGATCAGGGTGACGAAGGCCAAGGGTACCAAGAGAGGAGGGCGTGGCAGCCATGATGATGAAGCTCACTCCAGTAGCCTCCATCTGTCCTTCTGTCTTCTCCCGTCAAGTCTCCCTCTTTAAGGACCCATAAAGGGAATGGTGGCTGGAATAGCCTGTCTCCTCACTATTTTGTACATCAGTTAGGCCTGGCTTGCTAGGGTGACCAGATGTCTGGTCTTCGATGGGAACACTTGGTTGAAAAGGGACCCTGGTGGCTCTGGTTAGCACCGCTCACCGGGCCCTTGGCTGACCGGTTGGTGGTGCCATGATGCAGCGCTCTGCTCTGCATGGCTCCCGGGATGCAGCTGGCGTGTCCCCCCTCCAGCTCCTATGTGTAGGGCAGGGGTGGGGACCGTAGGGCACCAGGGCCAGACCCTGTCCCGTGGTTAATTTAATCAGGCCCATGGCACCCCCTGCAGGGCAGGATCCATGAGCGCCAGCTCACCCCCTTGCTGGGGAGGGGAGCCCTGAATGTCAGTGCCCCCCTGCAGGGCTGGAGCTGCTGTGCTGGCTTGTGGAGTGGGGAGGGGAGCCCTAAGCCTCCACGCCCCCTCACGGGACTGGAGCCACAAGCGGTTTTGTTTAGATGAATAGAGTCATTCTGTCTCCTTTTCATACCTTTGCTTATTAACATTTGATAGGTTATTGTGTCATCTGATGAACTTTCATGTAGTTTAACGAGTTAAGCTTATAAGCAGGGTGTGTTTGTGGGCCCAGTTATCACATCCGGTGTTCTATAGTGCCGCACGTAAACCAGCAGCAGGAGTCGTGAAGGAAGGAAGGTCTGATCCTGCTTCCATTGCAGCGAGTGGCAAAGCTTGCACTGAATTCAATGTTTGCAAGATTGGGCCCCCACTTATCTCATGATACCTTGGTAGCAAGAGCAGGTGCTTCTCTTGCCGCCTTGATTAGTCCTACTGGCTGTAATCACAGCAGCAAACACGGAACTTGGAAGTATTTGCATCAGGTCTGGCGAGAAGGAATTTAAAACAGGAGATCAAATATTGGATTGAGACTGGGTCCCCCGTCCAGTCCCATCGATCCCAAAGGAATGTACAGGATGCAGCATAGCAGGGAATTCACCCAACCGTTTTTATCTTGAGTGTCCCTTTAAGGGCCAGCTGTAGCCTTTCTGTTACTACTTCTCATGCAATGAGCTCCTGCCAAGGTAACATCAAGAACTGGATTTTGGACAGACCCTTAGGGTGGAGGAGGGGAGTTGACGGGAGCCAGGAGTTGCTGCTGGACGTCTTGCCATGAGAGGGCAGGGGATGCTGGTGTTCGCACTGTTGTAGGTTCTGTAGCCTATTCTCTGGGGATTGCAGAGAGGACAATGGTCCCATGGGGACAGGAAAGGGTAGTTCCTAGGGAGAAAAGCCAGTGTCTGTTTCAGATGGAATAGAAGCTCTTTCTGGCTTCCAGCGTTCTACTTGGCAGGGTTTATTAAGCAACGTGTTTATGATGATCTGGTGAACGGAAACAGTGTAGCTGAAATTTGGGTTTTTCAAGTCAAGCACTGGCATTTCTTTAAGCCCCTAAGCAAGGGAGCTGCATTTCGTTGCGGGCAGGGGGCGAAGGAACCTGCCACTGTTAATATTTAATCTGGTGGTTTATTTTTTTTCTCAACATCACTTTTTTTTCTGCTTCCAAAGGCCAAACAAATTGACAACAAAATGACATTTGGGAACCCACTGACTGGCAGGGGAAGGTTCTTTGAACTGTCGGTTTTTCTTTCCATGTAGGAGCTAGAGAGAGTTTTTTTCAACCTTGTTTGTTCGTTTACTTTTTTTTTATTGCTGGGGTCTGTGCCAGATTTTGCATTTCATGAGCCCATATCTTCCCCTACCTCTCAGTCTTGGCCGGTGAGAATTTGGCTGGATTATCTCCAAATAAAAATGAAACCCTCTTCTGTAGAGCATTAATGCTTGGCACTCAGATGTTGTGTAGACTTCTTCATGCAGCCAGCCAAGCCCTGAGACTTTTTGTTCAAAGATTCTTGTAAAAAAGATGGAAACCTGTACAATTCTTTGCTTGACACACAGTTGCGCTCATTTCAGAGCAAAGTGGAGCAGGCGGAAGGGATGGAGCTGCAGCCTGTATACATTGGTGCTGTAGTATTGACGACACTGCAGCTCCGCTGATTCACACCAGCTGTGGATCTGGCGCTTGTGTTCTCATGTAGCTGTATCAACAAAACTGTTGATGGTTTGGCTAAGGACAGTCCTTTGCACTTATATGGTGACTTATGTGTGGATCTCAAAGCCTTTTGTAAAACCTCATTAGTTCCCACACTCTTGCCCTTCTATGAAAGATGTACCAGACACATTTTACAGATGGAGAAACTGAGGCCCAGAAAGATTTCGCAACTTGCCTACATTCACAAAGCCACTCAAAGCGTCAGAGGCAGCATTAGAAATCAGGAGTTCCTGGATCCTACTCCCATATTCTAGTTCCCTAGATCATTTTGTCTGTCAGACACAGCAAATGACTGAGGTTTGGCAGCGCATGCACATTCTTTGATAATTTCATATAGACCACGGAAGGGAGGGGCCAGTCAAAAAGAATAATCCAGGAGAGCCAATAACTCAGACTTGTTGCCATGTGCAAGATGGCCTGTGACTGGTTATAGGGAGCTTTTACATTCAGAGCCGGATTAATGCAGGGGCTTTAGGGGCTGCCGCCCAGAGTCGTGGGCTAAGGGGGATGCTGGAGCTGTGAGTTCCAGCTTGCTGATGGGCCTGTAGGTAAGGGGCATTCAGTGAATCTGTGCATGCTGTCTCCACCACCCAGCACCGGCTCTGCAGCTCCGATTGGCCGGGTGCCATGGCCAATGGGATTACGCGTAATTCACATGGTAAATACGGATCACAGATCAGATAAGATAATAATAATAAAGAAATAATCTTAGATTATCCAGCGCCTTTCCTTTCAAAACACTTCACAGACCTTAACTACTATCCAAACGACACCCACTGCTGAAATGCAGCTATCTTTGGACTGTAAAGTGGAAGTTCTTTAGCAGCGCACAGCAACCCTATCCAACAGCACGGGACTAGAGCTGAAATGTTAGTATGTCCCATAACAACTGCAGGGTTGGCAGGCTGTAGTGACCTCGGTTTGAATCTGGTATGAAGAGGGATGTAGCAATGTGATTGACAGATGCTGAATTGGCCTCTATTGGCAAAAAAGGGGTTTGGCTTCCTGTCCATATCCCAGACCTTCCGCAGCAGTGACAGTGTATAGAGTCAGAGTTGCTGGCCTGGCCGGTCTGTTCATCTCTCTCTCTGTCCCTGGAAATGCAGGATTCTTCTCTGCAGCAGATTTTTCTACTGAGTTGTCCAGTCAGATCTTAATTCGGTTGTTCTAAGAAAAGGAGAGGCATTTCCATCACTTCTTTTAGGAGATCAAACACAAATGGAGCCGCTTTCGGGATGCTTGTCCAGCATTCCATCCCCTGCTGCAATCCTGCACTATTCCTCTCAGTCATACAGACCTCTTGACATCCCTTCCAGTCCTACAGTTCTATGATTCTAAACCCCATATACCATGCTGGGTAATTCAGAACTTCCCAGGTTCCATTTACGATGTCCAGAGTGATGCTTTCTGACAAAGATATTCAAATTGCTGCCATTGGGCGATGGTCTTTAACTCCTACTTGGCTTCAGCAGACGTATTTCTCTCATTGCCAGGAATGAATTCCACCAGACAGCTTCCTCTAACACAATCATTAACGGCACCGGCCGCTGATGTGCTGTCTATAGAGGAGTCTTGGAGCTAATTCGATTGTGGTGATTCAAATTAATGCTGTTCCAAACAGCTGCAGATTCTGAGCCAGGAGAGTCTCTCTTGTTTTAATTGTGCTTTATGTGCCAGATCCTCCGCTGGTATGAACCAGGAATGCTTCTGTGCAGAGGGAGGTTCGTCAGTTTGCAACGGCTGAGAATCTGGCTCATTGATACTCATGATACACTCTCATGTCTGGAACCTCATTCAAAATGTGCAGAGCTCAAGTCTCCTCCCACTTTCACTAGTTTTGCACCACTGCAACTCCACTGACTGCTCTTGATTTACTCCAGGACTGTTCTCTTTTCGTTTTCCTCAGTCTCAGAGTTTATGGCCTTTTGTCATAATGATTAAGCAAAGAGGTATAACGAGCACAAAAAGTCAGTAACTTACACTCTAAAATGCTCAGTGCTGCAGTTGATTTATTTTTAGCCTCGGGCCATTGAAGTATTAGTTATAATAATGTACTGTCATTCCAGGCAGTTTAGAGGACCATTATTTTCAGGTACACAAATGGCTCACCGATGTACAGTGCTTTTCAAAGCCATCTCCTGAACCTGGATATTATTCTTATTCAGAATTGGTTTCTTCTTTCAGATCGGGTTTTCAGCCTCTGGAGCTTTTCCTTATGCAGATGTTTTACGTGGATTGTGTGCTCAGAGGGTGTAGATCCTACTGAGTTCAATGCAACTACTCCTATTTACTCCAGCTAAAGATGTGGCCCCAGGCCATCTGTTGTATTTTGATGTCTCTTGGATACCTGAGGACAGACTTGTGGTCCCATGAGGTCTCTATTCATATTTGTTTTATCTCAGGTAGCTTTTTCCTCTGGATTTCTTCTGTGTGACCTCATGTCTGATAGTGCTCAGGCACTGTGGGTGATAGGTGGCAATATAAGAGCCTGAAACAGATAATTATTCCACAGGATGGACTAGACAATGTGCCCAGCACTGACAACGTGAGCACAGATATCTGTTTGTCCCCCCTGTTGTTTGAAGGTGGCTTGAAGATGGATCAAATATTAAGTCAGCTGTATCAGAACCACTCATAGAGCCAGCAGTAGGCATAAGCAGGTTAGGTCCCCAGGCAGCTTAAGGGGGGAGCCCATTAATTATTAGTATGTGCTTTATGGGGGATGGGGGCAGATATTCCTGCTTGGGGCCCCCAATGGGCTAGCACCGGCACTGACCACTCATCTGTCTTTGGCTCAGTTTGAATAAACATGAGCCCTTTC
Source organism: Chelonoidis abingdonii (assembly GCF_003597395.2). Taxonomy (NCBI): domain Eukaryota; kingdom Metazoa; phylum Chordata; order Testudines; family Testudinidae; genus Chelonoidis; species Chelonoidis abingdonii. Next base: position 3,723,988 of record NC_133777.1, read on the forward strand.
CTCGGTCAGCTTTCTTCATGGAAAGATATCACATCCTTTGAGTCAGAGCCTCCTACCCTTGCTGACAACATGGGGAATCCAGAGCGGAATACTGTTCCTGGCCCAATCTCTGTTCAGGTCAGAAATAACATAGCATTCAAACACCACCAAACATTTGGGGGGTGGAAATCCAGAGCCGGATGTCAAGATTGCTTTATAGGTCTTTTTCTAATCCGAACTGGTTCACTCACCCACCAGAAGATGAGAGCTAGACTGTGACCCTGCTCTTAAATGGCTGAGCAGGAGGGCAAAATCTTCTCTGCGCTGCTGCTTGTTCTTTCTGGATTTTGAGTCCAGAACTAAAGCAGAGCTCAGACTAGGGGGTGGAGGAGACAGAGAAGGGACAGCACTGTGGTTCCACCTCCAGGTTAGACCTGAAGAGGAGGCAAACAGAGCTGGGTGGAGGATAGAAACTTTTTTTCATGCAGGATTTTGAGATTTCAAAATTTGGCTCCATTCTGAGTTGGAGCAAAACCTGAAAAATCTGAGATTCTCCTCAACTGAAATCTTTTTTAAAAAAAATCATTTTGGATTGTTTGCAATCTTTCATTTTGATTTTGACTTTTAAAAAAATCTTGGTGTCACATTATAATCTAAAATAACCCAAAATAGAAACTGAAAAATCAAAATGTTTGGTTCCAACAATAGCTAAATTAGATGTTTTGACGTTATTGGAACTTCTTAAAAAAAATGAAATTCCCAGTGAAACTGACCCAATTTGTCAAAGCATTTGGATTTAGATGGAACTGGAAACATGGTTCCATCAAAGTTTCTCTCGCCAGTTCTAGAAGTGAGTTACCCTTGCCACAAGACTGCTCCGTGTCTGTACGTAGGTCAATAGACAAGGCGCTAGTAGATGGCACTCAAGAATGTGTAGTGTAGTTCCTGGGTTTTGTAGCTTCCTATTGTGCACGCAGAGGGTTTCCTTTGCGTAGCTCTTTACAGCAGCTCTTAACAAAACCCTTTGGAGAATGGCAGTAACTCATAGCAAAAGCAAGAATTTTCATTGCCTCTGTCAGGTAACAAGTAAATAGGCAGATTTTTCCAACCAGTTTTTCTGTATGTAACCCATATAGCAGCCTCATGCAGCTCTCTGCATGTGGACTAGTCACTGCACTTTGGCTCTGTCCCATTGCCGTGACTAGTCCACATATATAGAGGTGTGAGTCTGCTCCAGCCTTTGAGTTATAGGTCTGGTTCCTTCACCCGTGCAAGATCCAGCACTCCTGGATTCACCCCCAAGAGAAGATGACTCTCCCAGGGGTGTCATTACATGTATATGATAAACCACAGGGCAATAGGATTACAGAGAACCTGATCCTGTTGGCCCCACATTCCTGCCTATTCTGCATGTTGGTGAGATTTCTCAAGTGAGCAATGGCTGCAGGACTTAACATGCGGCCTGCCTGTAGCAGAAAAGCACGTGAACCCCCTGACCAACTAATGGTTGGGTGTTCTTTACATTCCTGTACCTAATGACGGATATTTTAAAAAATATGATAGTTGATAAGAGTTTTTTCCAGATTTGTCCCCGGCCTTCAAAATCAAAATGCAAACTAACCATAAGTTCCTCTCAATTTATCAGTTTGCCAAACTGCAGCTCAGCCCAGTAGTCTGCTGCTGTTTTCATATAACTCAACACTGGCCAGATTTTGAGTTATATAATTGTAGAGGGTTTTTTCCTTTAAATGTTGTAAATAAAAACCCAAACAAAATTTGAAATCCGCCCTCAGGCTTAAAACAGCTCTTGTGTACCATATTTCAGTTGGGAGAAAATGTTTCAAGTGAGTGAGCTCTCTTGGACTAAAGGGGTTGGTGCCAGAAGTACTGCAGCAAGGTGAATTTATTGTGAAGTCACCTCTCTTCTTAGAGTAATTGTACAAGTGTGATGACGCACGTACAAACCCTAAATATGGACAGGTTCAGCTATGGTCTTTCTCAGCTACATCAAGCACTAGATAATGTTATTGCAAAATAAGGTTCTATGTATTGCTCTCTCTTGCCCTGTCCTCACCACTATTATATCTGCAGGCTGCAATAGACGACAGCTTTAATATCCATTTTTTACTACACACTTGCTTTGAATGATGAGTATGGTCTTGCACTGGGAGTTTAGGGTGTGCAAGGAATGCAGGATTGGGTACTGGTAGTGCCCCCTGGGTAGCGTACACACACTCCAGTCTACTATGCAACTCCAAATCTGTGTTCTCTACAAAGAAGAATCTGATTCCCAGACTTTGGATCTGAATCCAAACTCCGCCCAGCTGCAGAGGTGCTGAGCTCTTGGGTTCTGGTTAAGTTCATCTCTGGATCTCTATCTCTAAAGAGGGATCCGCTGATGACCAGGACACAAACGAAACAGAAACCTAAGCTAGTAAATCACATGGAGCTGAACTGATGCCTCAGGATCCATCCAACACAACGCTGGATGATGTTGTTTTAGACCTGAGGATTAGTACAGGGTGGGTGAAGCACTGGATAGAATTAGTAAAGATACATGTGCATTAAATATTGCTGGGCTGTTAAAAGCCTTTGTTGGGAAGCTCCCAAGCTCATTAGAGATACATCTATTTGGCATGGAATTAACGCTAAATGAGCTCAGCAATGAACATGTAATTATGGTCCCACTGAGTTATTAAGCCTGTAAATGGGAGGTAAGCAGTTGAGAAGATACCTATGGCCAGTCAATCAGCTACTCATCATACAAATTGACTTAACCAGCGTGTCAGATGTGTGGAAATAATTACAGGCAATCCCAGTGTGCCTGAAGGGTAGATAGTTAATATTAGGGATGCGCGAAATAGCACAGCCTGTCAGGGGAGCCCGTGGAACCCTAGAGATTTTTCCAAGTTTGCACAATTATTATCTCTATGGTGGTAGCACCTATGGGCCACAACCCAAAGCAAAGCCCCATTGAGTTGTGTACTGTAGCCACACATTGTATGGGACACTTCCTGTGTGGATGTCAGCAGGACTTAGGCACCTAAAGATGTTTAAGGATCTGGGTCTTACAAACTAAATAGGCAAGAGAGGGGAAAAACCCAACATGACAATTCCTACTCTAGGCACAAAGAGGTCAAGTGAGCCTCCCAAGGAGTCTGTGGCAGAGCTGGTGTTTGAACTCCCATCTCATGACATCCTAGCCAGTGCATCAACCACAGGGGCCATCTTGGCTCCTTAGATGCCCCTTTCTCTGGGCTGTTTTAGAGACAATGAAATGGAGCCTGCCACAGAGAAGGGGAAATGACCTATGAATTGTCTTGTGCAACTGAACTGGTTTCATGATGTAAGTCAAACAGGAAAGTCCTGTCCCCCATCTGTCAAGTGATGGGAAGGCACAGAGCACCACAGAGAAAGGCACAAAGCTTTTTATTAATCTAGCCTAGTATTTTAAAGTTTATGGATCAATTGTTCTCCATGTCCTCTGAAGGTAGGACAAGACACAACTGGCTTCATCTGCAGCAAGGGAGATTTAGGTTAGCTATTAGGAAAAACTTTCTAACTGCAAGAGTAGCGAAGCACTGGAACAGGCTTTCAAGGGAGGTTGTGGACTCTCCATCATCATAGGTGCTGGAATTAGGGGTGCTGGGTGTGCTGCTGCACCCCTGACTTGAAGCAGTACTAACAACCCAAATACATGGTTTCTGCCTCCCCTGCTCTGTAAAGATTGTTTCAGCACGACTGCTCATCTTTGGAGGTTTTTTAGAACAGGTGGGACAAACATCTGTCAGGGATGGTCTGGGTTTACTTGGTCCTGCTTCAGACCAGGGGGCTGGACTAGCCGACATTTCGAGGTCCCTTGCAGCCCAACATCTCTATGATTCTGATTATCCAAAGCTCCTAAGTTGTTCTATTTCATATTTGTCACGTTCTTTCCCTTCCCTACATGGCACATCCAACCTGGAAAAGCATCTCTGCCACTTCTTTTTCAAGTGGCATCACCCACTGGCTTGGGGCATGTTCAGATTGTGGAATCATAGAAACACTGGGCTGGAAAGGGCCTCGAGAAGTCCAGTCCAGCCCCCCGTGCCGAGGCAGGACCAAGTAACCCTAGCCCGTCCCTGACAGCTGTTTGTCATTAACCTCCTGTCTTTACTCTGTAGTCTGTATTCCGCTGCCTACTCCCACGTAGAACTTCTTGTCAAGCCAGCTCCATCCACCCACCCACTGAGGGAGCTTTTCAGATGCATCAGCTAAAAATCCCATTACTTTCTCTGTCAGTAGTCAGACTAGCTCCCATTCTATTAGTTTTGTGGTACAGGAATATTTTACCCAGCAAGACAGTCTGGCTACATATTATTAGACTGGCTTCTTCGGGAAAGAGATTTTTCTCGGCTCAAAATCAACTCGCATCGCATCTGGAATCCAATTGTGGGTAACTGAGCCTTTCTGTGGGATGCTTGAAGCGTACATATCTGAGCCTCATGGATCTGATTCTGTTATGGTGTAAATCAGGAATAATGCCATAACAATGCGTGGGCCCAGTGTGCCGTCGTCCTGTCCCAGTGTAAAGTTAGTGTGAAATGCTATGACTCTGACTTTGGAGAAGTTTACCCCACTGGTAAAAATGACTGCACGAAGTGTAGGGGAGTACTGGGAATATGCCCAGTGCAGGAACACAGCTGTGAGCTAGATCAGAATCAGACCCTATATAAATATATACTGTGCATTGCCTGTCAGATTTGCAATAGCAGGATTCCCTGGAGCCTCGACATCAACTCAATCTTTCATCCTTGAGCTAGACAAAATAAATCCTGCATCTATGTGTCTCATTGAACAGGTGTCCCTTTCCCTCTACTTGTGCACAATTCACAGCATAGTGGTTGCTGCCTTCCACCCCAGACATAGCTGCATTTTGGTGGTGCTGTATGCATACAGGCAGTTTGTAAAAGTGCTTTAGGATGAAGAGCACTAAACAAATATCAGATATGATCATTTCTTCAGGGCGAATGTGTTGTGTTGCCCAAGTCCAGTTTAAGTTTTGTTGCAAGATCAGTCACATCTGCACACATCTAAATAGAAACAGCAAACCCAAGAGTGGCTGTTTGAACAGGGCTGTGTGTGAGGGAAAATATTTTGATTGGGTGCCTGCGCCAAATTACACACTGTCAGTTGCAGGATCATCCAGCAGCGCAGTCGGTCCTATGTTTTCCTGGGAGAAGAAAATATAATCACTCAGAAATGACCCTGTTTTCATGTGGAAAAGCTAGTCCCAGAATGGAACCAAATAGAACCCCCAAGCTCAGGCAAGACTGGTCAAGGCCTTTGGACATTGTTGCTAATATTTCATGCAACTCGCTGCTGGGGTTGGAGTTTGTGGGACCCAAACAGCCCTGCCTATTGTAATCAAAAGTGCACATTTCATACAGATAATCAAATTGTGGCCCTTTCAATTCCTTGGGGTTTGGCTGTTTTGTCCTGCTATGAGGATTATTCATCTAAAAAGCAGCACTCTGGAGACGGCTCTTTCTGCAGCTCCCTGGGGACTGGAGCCAGACAAGCCAGGGCTACGGCAAGCAGGGGGCAGTCCTAAGCAGGGTGGAGCAGAGAGGGTGGGGGGTAGCCGAAAAGAAACTAAATCTTTCCCATTGATCCCTCAGGGCTAGCTCCCACCTGCTGGTCACGTGCCATCTAAGCTCTCTCAGGCTGGTGGTGGGAGGGATTGTTGCAAAGCTCAGCGGCAGGTTTGGGGTTATAACATGCTGTGTTCTTGCCGTCGCGCTTTGCTGCCTGCCTGGTGCTGATCAGAACAGCTTGGAGCAAGGACAGGGCAAGCACCTGGCTCGAGGGACAAGCACCTGTCATCCCCCCAGCACTACCTGGACTGTCTCATCCTACCCAGCGCTCCCCTCTGCTCCCACAGCTCTTCATCAACTGTCCCTGCTTGGCTGTCACTACTTGTGAGCTCGCCTCTTGCTAGAGCCGGTGAGGGGAAAAGGCCTCGCTCTGCTCCAGACGTGCCTCACTGGGAAAAGCCCACCAGAGACTTCGAAACATCTGTCAGATCTGCTTCCCTGGGAGACCACTCGAGTGCTTGGCTGCCCAGGGAAGGGAAATCTCAAACCGCTCTGGAGGCAGCATTCCAAAGGCAAGCCTTGTGTTTCATCCCAGAGCGCTCATAAGTATCTGTGGCCACAGGCACACAAACATCGTGGTCATGGGCTAACCACATACAGGCTTGGGGAGCAGAACTGCCAACCTCTTGCTCTGCCACTGGGATCCAGTCTTACATACACACGAGCAGCTCTGAGTCCTGCCAGATACCCTGCTAACCCTAGACTGTGTTATCATGCACACACACATGCAGGGGCATGAGTCTGAGGCAGACCCACCCTCCTCCCTTAGACTATGAGTTACTCTGTGTGCTCAAGGCACAGAGAAAAGATGAGCTGTAGCACCATGATCATGAAAACCTTTAAGCCCCGGTCCCGAATCCACTCACTTTAATCATGACGAAGAGGATGAAAACAAGTTCGATTTTACTCGCCTGTTCAAAAAATCACTCCTGTCCCCAGGACAAAGAAGCAGGGGGAATTTTGCAAGGGTACTTTAGAGGGGTTATTTGATTACTGGTAATCACAGCTCTACAGAGAGGTGGGGCAGGAAAGACTAAAGCCCTGCACAGCTGACTAGGGGCATTATGGAGCCATTTGCCACCTCCCCCTGAGTCATCAGCTGTTGGAGAGAGGACGGTGGCCTAATGCTCAGGCTAATGCTCTGACAAATACTATATGACCGAACAATGAAGGGATCTGTCAGCCAGATACTAGTGTCTTTTGGTTGTTCCCTTCTCCAGATGTGCCTGAACAGCTTGCATGCCCCACTCTCCTGTTTCGGGCAGCTGGAGAGCTGTAACTCACATCAGTAATTCCTCTGGCTGGAGGCTGCAGCTGGAGGCTGATTAAGGATATTCACTGGATGTTAGCGAATGCGCCTGTTGTCAGCTACACCCGCCATCTTGCCCTGACCGAGGGGAGCAGGGGGCAGGCTCCCGTTTCCCAGGAGAATTGCATGGCGTGGCATGCTCTCGGGGATGACTCACATGCACTTCAGCTCCTTTCTATTCAAGGAGGCTTTGCTGGCGTGACGAGCTGGAAAATAGCTGCTGTTGTGTAAATTCAGCGGGTGACCCCGCAGGTGTGTATCTGAGGTGGGTGTATATCCGAGAATAATATCTGGGGCTGGATCCCTGCTGGCCATTTGTTGGTACTGGCCATTCCTGATCCGCTGCTGGGTTATAAGGTAGCGGGCCGTGCACCCTGCCCTCCTGCCATGCACGTTCTTGGGCAGCATCTCCAGGGGACCAAGAGGCAGCAGACGAGTGACACCGCATGTGCTCCCATTTGACCATGCACATGTCATTCCCAAATCCTGCCACCGAAATGGTTCCCTGCTCAGAAATTTCTAAGCACAGGCATGCAGTAGGGCTGCTGCCCACTCCGGCAGAACAGGGGTTAAAAGCAGCCCCGGAGAGGGCTGTGGCTGGGATAACAGGAGTGAGAACAGCTGAGGGAGTAGCTGACCACAGGTGTGGCCAGTTCAATCTGGGCCCAGCCGGCCCTGATAAGAGGGCTGTGGGCCAGGAGCTGTGAGAAGTCTCACTAGCCCTGGAGTGGGAAGGGTGTGGCTGCCTGGGAGCAGGGTACCAGGAGCGGAGCAGTGCTGGGGGCAAGGGCAAGAGGAGCTGGGGAGCTCCAGCCTGGCAATGCCCCAGGCTGAGGCCTTGCTGAAAGCCTATGGAGGTACTGGGGCTGCAGAGGTGTAGCCTGGGATAGGCAGTGGCAGCAGGCCCTACCCCCTTGCCAGTGATGAGTGGCCATTATGCACTGCGTCTGCCCCAGTGAACGGAGGCTAGATGATGACTGGCAATAGCCACTGAGGCAAGGCAGGCTCAGAGGGTTGGGGGTTCCCCGGGAGGGGAGACTCAAAGTGTGGGGGTACTGCTGGGGCAGAACCCTGAGGTAAAGGGGCATTGGGGTCCAGGAGGGACATGGGGGCCTGAGGCAGGTGAGACACCGGCCAGCAGAGGGCGCTCTGGAGAAGGAGTTGAGCTAAATCCCAAGATGACCAGCAGGAGGCGCCGCACCGGTGAGTTTTTGCTTTGCTATAAGGCATCTTCTGTCTGCTGCCTCCTCTCATGGTGCTCTCTCTGGTCCCTAACTGGGGAGGTTTGCTGAGCAGGGTTAGGAGTTTCAGGGGCTTGGGAGGAAGCTGCAGTGGGGAAGGGGCGCCTGGATCCGTGTCTGGGATTCGGTGGGTACTGGTGGAGGGTAGGTCGGATCCCACAAATGAGGAGTGTGGAAGTCAGGGCACTAGCACAGCAGGGCTGTTCTGTTGGGGGTTGCAGGCTGCACCTTCGAAAGCAGGCTCGAGGGCCTGCTTCTCTCTCGGAAGGCAGCACTTCTGTCTCTTCCCAGCGACGGCCCCGCCAGCTGCATCGTGTTTGCAAAGCACAGCCTGGCAGGTGTGTTGTGAAAAGCTAATTGTTTTGTGCGATATTAAAAATGAATCACGTGGATGTTGACATTTCATGATGGGCTTGACAATTAAATAACAAAGCTTGCAAGCCTCTCCTGCCATCAGCAAATGCCACGGGGTGTTATTAAACAGAAGCCGGAGCTGCTAATAGGAGCAGGATCTAACAGCAGCAAACAAATCCTTCCATGGCACGGAAGAACCAGAGGGATAATTACCAGGGAACGGGCTTCTCTGCTCCTTCTTAGGGGGCTTCTAGGCAACAAAATGCTTTGGAAAGCACACAGCCCGTGCCCTCCACCCCAACATTAAAAAACAGTTAGCAACTCAACCAGTCTCTCTCAATTTGTCCTGTACCCATGGGAGCCTGCAAACTCCAGTTTTGGCCGGCAGCTGGTTTTGCAGGCAGTGAGCAGGCTGGGGCAGCTCTTCCTGATGTTCAGAACAATCACAGACCCCAGCACTTTCCCCAGCCCAACGGGCATTTGCTTAGCATGAAGCCTGCAACCGTCACCTGGGGTTGAGGGTCCAGCTGGCCTAGAGATGGAGGTGTGTCAGCCCCCGGCTCACCCAGCCTAGTAGCCCCTCATCCCAGCTGCACGGCAAGTCTTTCCTTGGCAAAGATCTCCCTGCTGCAGTGACGTGGATTTTCCTTCTGAAGCCCCAGTGCATTTATGGTGCTTGGCTACGTGCACAGTCTTTGGAGTCGAGGCCCCAGCCTGCCAGAAAGTGCTTGAAGGCAAAGCCACACTCTAGTCTTTTTCTCCTCTGTAAAACAACCATCATGAAGTGAAGGGCAGGTAGCCTCATGCCTAGAACGCCTACGATAGCGGCAGGGAAACATTGCTTTCATGAGCCAAGCATGACCAAGCTTCAGCCAGTTCCCATGGCTGGAGCTGGAGACCAAGCCAGCCCTGTCTTGGAAAGCTGAATCAGCTTTCCATGACCAGCCCCTGATCTCAGGCACCAAAGTGTAAATCTGGACTCTCTCACTGGAGCCACTCTGGATCATACAGCTCAGCAGGATCTGGCCTGAAGTAACCTAACTTCGAGCTCCGAAGTGCCTTCCTTTTAATCTCCAAATTCCCTCAGGTGACATGAGTTTGGTGCCCACTTGCTGGTACTGTTGAAAATTATTTCCTTTGGAACTAAAGACACTGAAGTGCTAGGAAGAGCCTGACATTCTCAAGGAAAAGATTCCACAGCGTTGTCAGTCTCCTGCTAGGATAATATATATGTGTTCCTCATTTTGGGTCTTTGTCCCACATTGCATCATTGTTTGGGGCCTTCACAGATCGAGAGACACAGTCAGCCCTGAGTAGGGCTCCTTCGCTGCTTATCTCAGTGGCATGGCTGCATACTTACTGCAAAGGAATGGCTTGGCCAAAGCTTGCTTGTGGAAGCACTCATGTCAGGCGATAGAAACCAGCAGCTAGCCTGTGCTGGAACTAATACTATGGAAATTCACGCTGCGCTGCTGACTTGGCTTCACAGAGGCTCAATATTTTCCATTAAGATCGTAATTGCTATATTTATTTGCAATATATTATTCAGCCACTAGATGTCACTGTGTGGAGTTCCAGACCCAGAGTGATCCATGGTAAACAGGCAAAGTTGGGATTCAAGCTTTGTGGAAGTGTGTTTGTTTGGTTTTTAGCTGTTTTGTTTAACAAATGCCATCTGTTAAAGATGGATTGTGATTCCAGATATCACGACAGAGACATGTCACAATTTCTAGCAAATGACAAGTCGTGCAGCAATAAAATACAACAGCACAGACTGTGTTGCTTATATCCTGCAATCAAAACATACTGAGAATTACTCACTTATTTACATTTCTGAGGTTTTAAATCTTGTAAATGTTTCAGTTCCTTGCATAACAGAACTGTTTGTAGTGCAGTGACATCACTATAGTTACAGGCAATTTGCTGTATTCAAGTATTGTAGAACGCATAAAGAGAAATCTTGCCACGGTGATGCTGGCTCTGTGTCACTTTGGGAAATATATTCTCTTTGCTTAAAATTCCTCCTGTAGTTTCAGATGGATAATGTACACGTTCACTTTCTGTCCTGAACTATTTAAAGCATTGCTGTGCATGTTAAAAACAGCTGCCATGTTCTACTCCAGAAGTGGCTGCATGGGGTGAACCATTTAAAATAATTGTGTTGCATTAGTTGGGATGTTTTTCTGAAAGGTTCTCTATAAACAGCAGTCATGAAGAAATCCAGAGGATTTCTATCCAGAATCTAAACCCATCTTTGGATCCAAATCTCATGACCATGCCCCTCTCATGAGTCAAACCAAACCCTCAGATCTGAAGACCTCCCAGATGCTGAGAAGGTCCGAATCCAAATCTGGATTCAAATTCTGCCACTTGGGGCTCTTTGGTATAAATGATGAATAAAAATCAAGGCCCAGGTCTGGTGATGGAAACCCTCTGGGAGTCTATAAGAAAGTATTTCCCTCCCAACATGCTTATTCTACATTTGTATCCTTGTGCCCTGGAGCAGGAGGACAAAGACACCACAACCAGTGGGAGATCAGTAACAAGATGATTCTCATTAACATGACAGCCTCTCCTTTCCACAAGACTCTTTGGAAATTTCCATCAGTCCTGAAAGGTCCTTTCCGCTCACAGTACCACAGCAGCCAGTGGTTACCCAATTAGAAAGAGAGACAGTTCAGTCTTCCTGCTCTGTCCTCATAAAAATCTCCATGCTAGTATAGATCAAAGGCAGAAAGGCCCCTGCCATAAACCAGCTCTGGGCTCAGACAAGAAGCTAAAGTTTCACAGTGATATTTTCCCTCCCCCAATCTATAAAAAATGCTTCTTCTGCTCTGACTCCAGCAGGAAGGATCATTAAATACAGGCTCTTCTACTGAAGCAGAGGCTGGTCATGCCCGCAAGGTTGCAAACAGTTATCATTAGTAGACTCTCCAGTTTTCACATGCTCGTAACTTATCTTGAGGGCTGTGCTTTCCCAGGCTTGGGCTTTGCCTGAGGGCCATTTGTTTTTTGAAAGTTCGAGTAAATTCCCTTAATCCATTGGTGTTTTTTTTTGGTATTCCAGGAGAGTCAAAACCAAAGCGAACCGGGTCTTGTAACAAACAACAATAACCCCTTTTAGCACACGATCTTGACCTACACAGCTGATGCTTGAGAACTGAAACTTGGGCTGGAATGTAGCCCAGGGTGAAGAATGGAGGTGCCTCACAATGCACTGGGTGACCATGGTGGTGGTGTGTTCCAGGGCTGAAAGTCCTCACCACCACTCTGTCTGCAGGAGGGGAAAGAGGGCATGTGGCCCATTTGTGGAGATGATCTGCAGGCATCTCAGCCCAGATCCTCAAAGGGTGTAAGTGGGACTTTAGTGGGCCAGATTGGGGTAAGATTCCAAATAATGACAGGTAGGATTCCAAATACCTTTAAGAATCTAGTCCCTTCTGCTTCTGTGCAGCTCTGGACTTTAGCTATTCTCTGGGGATTTTCTCTCTTTACTAAGGTGGACTGTGCTCCTTTTATACCTTGCACATGGCTTAACCCCCCCCCCCCTCCACATACTTAATTTACTCTAATAAGAGACCCGTGACCTTGGCTTCTGTCGTCAGTTCTTCCACTTTTATCTGCAGTGGTTATGCTGCAGTCATTTGTCACTGGGAAACATATAGGATAATGAACAAGACACCTATTGGTGCCCCAGGACTCGGGGAGGTCAGGCAAAGACATGGGGCAGGTGGACCGGTTGCTTCTTTTTCCAGGAGTATAATTGCAAGAGCTCATTTTCTATGAGTCACCTTTCTCCCATGTAGTCCCTGGATCCATTCAGCCCAAGGAGTCGCTACCTTAACACTGGAAAACCTGCTGCTCTCTTCTGCAAATGGTCATCGATGCCTCTCTGTTGGAGAGGCGAGTGCATAGCCAGAGACTACAGCTGCGTCCCCTTTTTGGTACCAATAACCATTAGGTGGAGGAAGCAATAAATCACTGATCCTGAAGGCTAGCAAAGGAGGCCAGAATCTTAGCAAATTGAAACCCAGAGATTGTGGTAAGATTCTCCATGTCAAGTATCTCTCTTGTTTGCTAGTGGCTAAATTTTGCCAGTCATCACTAAGGAGAAGGTCTGCTATAACTACAGGGGTCAAAGATGGGCCAAGTGCCATCTGAATTTTTCTGCTCTTCAGTGGCCTTTATGAGGCCGAAAGCTGACTGCCATATTCAACTGAAGCAAGAAGCAGCCGTCGATCAGTTTGCCTGCTCAGCCATTTGGCATTTCTCTTCTCTAGATCAGGTTGCCCTGGATTGATGGGCAATAGGGTGTTTTTCCTACCATCTACCTCGCTGGGGTCAGACGTCCGAGAGCGAGCCAAGAGGTAGAATTGTCACTGCAGCTGGCAGGGGAGTCCACCTCGTTGCATGGACTTGGCTCTTGAGCTGCTGACCCTGGCTTTGATTCCCAGCTCTGGCTCGGACCACACTGTTCTGATCACCCAAACCGCAGTCATGACAGTTTGCACAGACACCTCCTGGAACTCCTCCTGAGCTGAAATAGGGCTTCTGGACTGAGCAGGAGCCAGGAGGGAAGCCACTAGTCTGGCCTTCTGAGGCGATCTTTCCTGTTGTGCTTATCCCCACACAGTCCGTGTGATAACACACACCGACACTTTCCTATCATGGCTGCTGGGCAGTGGGGTGGAGGTGCTGCCTATTATGTACCCTAATCCTGGGTTCTTGTCCCCACAGAGCTTCCGAAACAGGATCCTTTCCCAGTGTCTAGTGCACTGTGGTGCAGGGACCTTCTCCGTTGGAGCACAGTCTCTCCTGAACAGTAACCCCCTGCTGCTTCCATCCTGCCTCAGGCATGGTCACAGCACAAACCTGTATCACGGCCACCTCCATTTTCCTGTTGTACCACCACTGACTGGTTCTGGTAACACCCCAGAGCTGCTTGGAGTAACCACAGTCACGCCCAGGGGCTGTTAGTACATCAAGCAGTTTCTTGTCTCCGTGGTGGAGATGCCAGGATCTCTGCACTATGGACTGTGGGACTGGCCACAGCAGGCCAGATTCTGATCTCACTTGCATCAGTGTAAGTCCACTGGCTTCAATGATGTTACTCCTGATTTACACCTATGTAGCTGAGATCAGAATCGGGGTCCAAGGGCTTTTTTCCTGAAATGTTCCCAACCCCTTGTAAAAAGCACCCGTCAGTTTGGATTAGGGACAGGAGAACTAGCTACACAGACAGGCCCCACCACACAGGCCCAGCCAGGAGGGTGCGTGATTAGAGGCCACGTGGCATGAAGGGAGGTGGGTGGGGTTAAGCAGCAGGCAGGCCTGAGTGCTGAGTCTGGCTCTGTGTGGCCTAGAGAAAATCCTGTCCCCTCACTGCTTTAGTTCCCCACAGAAGAGGTGTAGGGCAGTGCTACTAAATTCACGGCCATGAAAAACATGTCGCAGACCATGAAATCTGGTCTCCCCTAGTGAAATCTGGTCTTTTGTATGTTTTTCCCCTACACGATACTGATTCCTCGGGACACCAGTGTTTCTCAAATTGGGGGTCCTGACCCAAAAGGGAGTTGCAGGGGGGCCACAAGGTTATTTTAGGGGGGTTGTGGTATTGCCACCCTTACTTTTGCGCTGCCTTCAGAGTCGGTGGCTGGCGAGTGGCAGCTGTTGACTGAGGACCCAGCTCTGCAGGCAGCAGTGTACAAGGAAGAGTGGCAATATCCCAGGCCCTCCTTACTTCTGCGCTGCTGCTGGCGACGATGCTGCCTTCAGAGCTGGGCTCCCGGCCAATAGCTGCTGCTCTCCAATTGCCCAGCTCTGAAGGTAGCACCGCTGCCTGCAGCAGTAAGGGTAGCAGTATCGCAACTGCCCCTAAACTAACCTTGTCAAGTATCAGAGGGGTAGCCGTGTTAGTCTGGATCTGTGAAAGCAGCAGAGAATCCTGTGGCACCTTATAGACTAACAGAGGTTTTGGAGCGTGAGCTTTCGTGGGTGAATACGTCTGACGAAGTGGGTATTCACCCACGAAAGCTCACGCTCCAAAACCTCTGTTAGTCTATAAGGTGCCACAGGATTCTCTGCTGCTTAAACTAACCTTGTGAACCCCTCCCAGCTCCTTTTTGGATCTGGACACCTACAATTACAACATCATGATATTTCAGATTTAAATAGCTGCAATCATGAGAATTACTATTTTTTAAATCCTATGACTATGAAATTGACCAAAATGGACCATGAATTTGGTAGGGCCCTAGTAATGAGCTAATGGCTGCTTGGTGGTTTGCACATCTGAGGCACTCTATAGGTACTAGGGATCACTGTGAGTTAGGGGTGGGAAACATTCCCCCTTTGCTTATGCCACGCTTAGATCCTCATCCCCAGATTGCATTGGAGTGAATCATTTTAGTCGTGCAGACACAGATCTCTTCTGGGCATGGGGGACTGCTGCAAAACCCCACTGAAGACCTCAGGAGGAGAGATCGGCTGACCTGCAGCCTCATGTCTCAGGTTTAAATGCTCACTTGTTCATTTATAACCAGGATAACTGAATGCTTTCCCTGTGCTTCTGCAGGATACATGGAACACCAGGCTAGCCATGAAGAGAAAATCTGCAATACCGATGGGACTTCAGACCCCCAGATAAATAAGCTGGATACAGATTTCATGTTGGGTTGCCACCTTTCTAATGGCTGGTAACTGGATTCCCAAGGCACCGCCCTCTTCTCCACCTCTTCCCCAAGGCTCTGCCCCCTTCTCCGCCTCTTCCCCCAGATCCTGTCCATGCTCCACCTTCCCCCTCCCGATAAAAAAACAAAACAAAACACAGACATCAGGGCTTGTCAACTGGCACCCAGGCACACAAGCCGAAACCCGGACTGTCCGGGAGAAAACCGGATGAGTGGGAACCCTGATTTCATGCCTAAGTATGGTCTATATTTAGACTAATAGCGCCTCTGTAAGCATCTTATAGCTAGAGGGCACTGGCTTTCCTGTTATTGATGGGTTGCCTTTTGAACCCAAACAGTTCTGCTGTATTTGTAAAGTATAGAGCCAAATGCAGGGAAACAGTGTTTTTAATTGGATTGGGCTGGCCCTGAATGATTGGAAGTGTGGCAGCAGGCACTTAGACTCAAGCTGCACACCCTGTAATGAGTTTACTTGCCTAAATTAGCTTGGCAAACTCCTCTGCGGAGGTGACCTGGCCTAAAGGATCTGCCATGGTTCCAAAACATCTGTCAACCTGACTGATCCCTTGAGCATTTTTTTAAAACGCAAACAAACACACAACGTAGGTAAACTCACCTAAACTAAACTTCACGTTACCCAAATGAGCAGTGGAAAAACTCCATGGGCCTGTGTTCTCCCTCAGCTGCCCTACAGTCTGTTATCAGACCCAGCTGGTCTTCTTCATAAAGGGAGGAGCTCCGAGTGGTGGGAAAGCAGGAAGCTGAGGAGAGTTGACCTCTAACAATAGGCCAGGAGACACCGCTGGGGTGGAGCCTGAATAAGAGGGCAGGAATGGGCTCTCCAGAGGAGCACTTGTGTTGTGCACGGCCAGAGCTGGAATGACGCTGCACAACCTGGAAAGGCCAAGATATGAAGAAGTCCAGGGAAGCAGCAAGAGATCAGAAGGAGCAGACCTTGGACTGGAACCCAGAGGAGAGGGAAGCTGCTATGCCGTACCCAGCCAGGAGGGGGCGTGCTGGCCGGTGAGTCACTTCTCCAGGCACATTTATTCAGGCTTTGGGAGAACTGGGCAGAATCTAGCACTGAGTTGTCCACGTTGCCCTCTGCTAACACCTGTGACTTCAGTGGGGATGGATGAGTGTAAACGAGGCTCAGACTTAGTGTCCTGGAGCCGGATCCTCTGCTGATGCAAATCAGCCTAACTCTAGCATGACGTTGGTGGAGCAGATGCTCAGTGTCTGGGCCGCCATCCCAGGGTCTTTCTGGAGGTGCTGGGAAGGGTGGAGGGGAGTGAGAAAAGGGGCAAGACACAAAGGGAAAAATGGGGAAGAGGACCGGAGGAAGGAGCCCACAAAGGGGGCAAGCAAGGAGAAGGATGACCAAGAACATGGGTGGGGGGGGGCGGTGAGGGCTAGTGAGCCCCACTTAGCTCTGATTTCTACCCTGGCAGCCCCAGATGGGAGTACGGGGAGGGGAAAGCTTGTGCCAGCCACTGCAAGGATGAAGAAGAATTAAGAGACATCATGGAAATGTGTTGAAATGTCCTCGTTGGCTTGGGGATGGCTGAGGTGAGCCTGGGGCTGGAGGTTCCAGCCAGTTATTGATCAGCACCAGTTTGCCCATGGCTATGACTGAGACTATTAAGTAGAAAGAGGAAGAACAAAGAGAAAGATGAAGGTGCTGCCCCCTGAGATGACAGTGGGGCCAGATACAGGCAACTGCTGTAGTCCGAGATGGGCATAAGCCATCAAGTTAGGATCTGGAGCCAAATTTTCTGTATTCAGCTCAGGGATGAAATCCTGGCTTCACTGAAGTCTAAAGCAAACCCCCATTGACTTCAATGGGGCCAGGATCTCACCCCAGGGCTGAGGTGGTATGATCTTGAGATGGGTTCCACTGCAAAGTTGGGCTGTAAATCTGATGTCTAGGAAGACTGGGATCAGAGGTTTTTCTTTGGAGCCCTGTCTAGCGTTTGGAAGAGCTGGGTCTATTTATCACCGGGAGCTGGTCTGGCCAAGGTATTGCTACCATCCAGGAATGGAAATACTCCAAACAGGCCAAAGGTGTTAAGGGCTTGACCGTGTGAGGCTCAGAGCACCCTTGACGCCCGCTGATGTCTGTGAGAGAGAGAAGAGCTCGGCAGCTCACCAGACTGTGCCTTAAACACATATGTGCAAATCCATCCCATGGTGATGGATTGCTGGGCCCCATGCACACACGCACACAGCTCTTAAAAACCATTCCCCAGACAATACCCAACCAATGCATCACCACAGGAGTTACCAGTGCAGGCTCCAGAGAAATCACACAACTCCAGCAGCAGCAGTGGAGAAGCATCTGCAGCTGATTAAGGCAGATGTTCCATAGCAGCCACTGGCAAAGGGGTCCCTGTAGTGAGCTGTAGTGGAAGCAATGAAGTCTGGATGAAGGGGAGGGTGTAACCATGGTCTGTTCCAGTTCTCAACGGGAGATCAGAAATCCGTGTTTGGGATTCTGTTGAAACTGCACATTTACCATGGAGTTCAAAAGCCTCGCGGAGCCGGGCTCCATAATGACCCCATAAGACATATTGCAATGTCCTCATTACTGCAAACCTCAGACAGCTTGAAGGGAGAATTCAAGTCATTGAGAGACTCACCAAGAGCAGTGATGGGCTAAGGTGGGAGCCAACAGCTCAGCCTGTGTTCTGCTGGGGACCACACATGTTCAGGTGGGCCCTCCGGACTGCACAGTCTTTCCCCTTGCACATACTCAAAGGGGTTGGGGACCCTTGCTCTGCGGCAGCCCAGGCTAGGTTTAGGTTAGGTCAGTCCTTGCTGAATATGGGCCTGAGTCAAAGCCATAGCTCTTGTGCTGGATAAGGTGAATTTCCCTATTGCTCAGTGCATCCAGTAGGTTACATGCTTTGCTGTTTCTAATAGCTGTCTGACCAGCGCATTGCTAATATGTAGCTTGCACTGCTGATGAATCTGGCTCAAAGGCATTTGTGGTCCTGAGACTTCATGTATCCTGTAGCAGTGACTTATGTTGTCAGACTTCAGGGCCATACACTGCCTCAGTTTCCCCTCTCTGTCATCCCTGAACTCCCGGTGTGGGTAGGTTGCTGAGGTTAGTTGCCCTCCAGCAGAGTCGCAAAAAATCCACCTCTGCCAGAGTTAATCAAAATCCAGATGGAAACCAAAAAGCCACCCCTCCACCCAGAATCTTGCCAGGGTCTTCTCAGAGTCTGTCCTCTTCCTCCATGGTCTATAGCCCTTCTCCCAGTCCCTCCTTCCTTCTGTTGACCGGGGTGGCAGCACAGGGGGAATCCACATCCACCCTCTACTACTGGTCACTGGCCTTACGACCCTAAACCATTGAGCTATTTGCCTCATAACCCAAACTTCCCTGCTTTTCCTTCCCAGGACCCCTTCCTATGCAGCAAGCTGGGCATCCTCCCAGACGCTTTCCTCACTCCTCTCCCTGAATAAACACAGGCTGCCCTTAGAGCTCCCAGAAGGGTAGGTCTTAGTCACATGACCCTCTTACCCATTTCCTTCGTCTTGGGGGGTGGCACAGGTGAGGCTAAGACGCAATCCCCCATTAAAGGGCCACTTCACCTTGAGACATGCTCACTCCAGCCAACATGTGGTCCCTTGTTGAGTAGCTCCTTACTAACCTTTAAGAGAAAAGTCTTCAGGGGAAGAATTATCCCTGGATAGTCACTTCTATGGGTTCAAAATAATCTTTCAAATGGAGACTAATGAGATCAAGCCACTAATAATAATCTAATAAGTGAAACAAACAGCATTTTGCATTTCATCAGTCGGGGATAGGAAACGGAGAGGATCATCTTACTGTCCGCAGTGTCTGCATGTGATTTACATTGAACGCTTGCCACTTATCAATAAATTTGCACACGCTGAAATACTTTCAGTTGTGTTGGATGGAGAACTCGATACGCTCATGTGTAGAATTATTAATTGATAAAGTTGAGGCCTGACAGGCCTTCTTCAGAGCAGCCCAGATCAAGATTCCAGCTGTGGAATTTAGAACGCCAGCTGGGATTCCAGATGTTTTCAGCACCACTTCTCCTATGCTGCTGCCACAACATGCCAGGCCAAGGGCCTGTTCAAAAGCAAAGGCTGGCTGCTGAGTTGGTATAAACTAGTGTCACTGTAATGAACAAAGCAGGGCTAAGGCAACTGATGCTAGCTGAGGATCTGGCCTCTAATTTATAAAGGATTTTTATTCTGACTCTGAGCACTCTGGCTGAATTATTCATTGACAAAAATGGACCCGATTCTCTTCGCCTTACCCCAGTGTAAATCAGGAGGAATGCCATTAAATTCCAGTTAGTTACATTGGTGTAAGCCTGTGTGAGACAACACCAAGCCAGAATC
Organism: Chelonoidis abingdonii; assembly: GCF_003597395.2. Taxonomy (NCBI): domain Eukaryota; kingdom Metazoa; phylum Chordata; order Testudines; family Testudinidae; genus Chelonoidis; species Chelonoidis abingdonii. The sequence continues at coordinate 3,743,579 of NC_133777.1, forward strand.
TACTTGTTTTTCTGATTATGAGCCAATCGCTCGTGGTGATTGGTTTTTTTTTCTCAAATGTGCTTATTACTCATAAGACTCCACTGAATAATCTGGATGAAATACTTGTAGGTGACGGGATTTGTGCAAACTGTTCACTATTTATATTGTCTGGCTGGTTATCCAAGTCACACAGTAGTTTTTCTGCTCCCTGATTGGATGACTTCAAACTTTCAAAAGAGGAATCTAACAACTAGCGAACATGAATTTTCAGATGAATGACTGCACATGCTAAAATTCGTGAAAATATCAGGGTTTGCGATGAAATGCCAGTGATTGTCTAAGTTCTTGTAAAAACGAGAGCCCATAAATAGAAGGAAATGTAACATAGGATTCATATATAAAGTAACAAATCAAGTTTCTCAACTCTGTCCTCTACACCTATGCGGGTGCACTCTGTAGTTTGTGAAGAACAATGCACCTAAACCCGTGTGATATCTCCTGCTATTCCTGTCCTGAGTCCCCTTGGCTCAGCTTTTCTGATCCACAACACCCTAGGCTATCCTTGTTTTCTGAACAGATAACGGCTAACGTGCTGTGAGTTTCCCCAAGGATGTGGACGGGAATTAACACCTGACATTTTAGTGGCATTGGGAAATATAAAAATCTTAAGTGGAATTAGTGGGTTTGAAAATAAACTTCCCCTGTCCTCTGGGAGTCCTGGGTTCAAATCCTGTTTTGCCAGAGGTCACGTGGGAATTGTTAGTTCTCCAGTGGATAGTTGTCCAGATTAAAAATAACCAACCCTTTCACAGCTGCGTAATTGGCAGTCTTTGCAGAAGAAAAGCCCACCTGGGAGTGCTGCTGGTTAGGCTTATAGTGTACCCACAGAACTATCTGTATGGGGCATCTGTCTCTTGTACACAGTATTCAAGATGTGGACATACCAGCGATTTATATAAGGGCAATAATATATTCTCCATCTTATTGTCTATCCCCTTTTTAATGATTCCTAACATCCTGTTTGCTTTTTTGACTGCCTCTGCGCACTGCGTGGACATTTTCAGAGAACTATCCATGATGACTCCAAGATCTTTTTCCTGATTTGTTGTAGTTAAATTAGCCCCCATCATATTGTATGTATAGTTGGGGTTATTTTTTCCAATGTGCATTACTTTACATTTATCCACATTAAATTTCATTTGCCATTTTGTTGCCCAATCACTTAGTTTTGTGAGATCTTTTTGAAGTTCTTCACAATCTGCTTTGGTCTTAACTATCTTGAGTAGTTTAGTATCATCTGCAAACTTTGCCACCTCACTGTTTACCCCTTTCTCCAGATCATTTATGAATAAATTGAATAGGATTGGTCCTAGGACTGATCCTTGGGGAACACCACTAGTTACCCCTCTCCATTCTGAGAATTTACCATTTATTCCTACCCTTTGTTCCCTACCATTTATCCCTACCGTTTGTTTAACCAGTTCTCAGTCTGTGAAAGGACCTTTCATTTTATCCCATGACAACTTAATTTATGTAAGAGACTTTGCTGAGGGACCTTGTCAAAAGCTTTCTGGAAATCTAAGTACACTATGTCCACTGGATCCCCAAGTTGAAGGATGCTATCAAATCCCTCCTCATTCTTCTCTTCTGTAGAATAAATAAGCCCAGTTCCCTCAGCCTCTCCTCATAAGTCATGTGGCCAAGCCCCCTAATCATTTTTGTTGCCCTCCGCTGGACTATCTCCAATTGTCCACATCCCTTCTGTAGTGGGGGGCCCAAAACTGGACGCAATACTCCAGGTGTGGCCTCACCAGTGCTGAATAAAGGGGAATAATCACTTCCCTCAATCTGCTGGCAATGCTCCTACTAATACAGTCCAATACGGCATTAGCCTTCTTGGCAACAAGAGCACGCTGCTGACTCATATCCAGCTTCTCGTCCACAGTAATCCCCAGGTCCATTTTTTCTGCAGAACTGCTGCTTAGCCAGTTGGTCCCCAGCCTGTAGCAGTGCATGGGGTTCTTCCTTCCTAAGTGCAGGATTCTGCACTTGTCCTTGTTGAACCTCATCAGATTTCTTTTGGCCCAATCCTGCAATTTGTCTAGGTCACTCTAGACCTTATCCCTACCCTCCAGCTTATCTACCTCTCCCCTCAGCTTAGTTTCATCTGCAGACTTGCTGAGGGTGCAATCCATCCGGTCATCGAGATCATCCGGGCCTTTTCCCAATCGTCTGGGACCTCCTCCCATCACCATGAGTTTTCAAAGATAATGGCTAATGACTCTGCAATCATATCAGCCAACTCCCTCAGCACATCGGCTGCATTAGATCCGGCTCCATGGACTTGTACATGTCCAGCTTTTCTAAATAGCCCTGTTCTTTCACCAGTGAGGGCTGCTCACCTCCTCCCCATACTGTGCTGACCAGTGCAGCAGTCTGGGAGCTGACCTTGCCTGTGAGTCTTTGACAAAAGACTCTGTCCAGCATCCTCTTTGACACATGCCTGCTTTGAGGGCTGTGACGTCTCTCTGTGCTCACCCAAAGTGACTCAGTGAATCTTCAGCTGAAATCTCCCTTCATCTCCATTCACAGAGAGAACATGGTGTCTGAGCCCAGCTGTGGATCCTTTGCATGTTTGCACTGAGAATGCACCTCCTTGAGCTGGGCGTGAGGCCTCATGAGATTGCCAAGTCAACACATGGCATTGGGCTTGGACTAATGACCTCTGGGAGGTCACAGGTGCTAGTGGGGACTGGGAGGTGAGAGAATTGTGGTTTCTAATCTGGCACCTGTCTGGATGACCTTGGACAAGGGACTTGTTTTAATTGTGGGTTACCTTAAGGCCAGCTTTAAGAGATGGTGAAGGCAGACAATTGCCTTGACCCTACAGATCCTTGCATGGGGCACACAAGGCTACTGGTCTTCAGGGTGGGTGTGACTGGAGGTTTCATGCAGGCATGAGGTTAAGCACTGGGTAGTGAGGAGTCCCTTGTGCACTGAATCCCGTACTCTCTAGGTAAAAAGGGGCAGGGTGTGGAACATGGGTGTGTCTGATCAGAGACAGGATTCAGGGGGCTCCTGATCATGCTAATGCCAAGGAGAGTCTTTGGTACCTGGACAAAGGAGTCTCTCTCTCTCTCTGTTTCATTGATGCTGTATCATGTTCTGCAGTGCTCCCTGCTCATCCTCTTTTACCTTTCGCTTATGTGCACAACCCTGCAGACATGCGCTGTTCCTGGCTGGGCTGAGCTCTGCAATGGAACGCACAGACAAAGCGACCAGTACCAGAGTCACTCACTCACCCGCTTTGCCAACATTTGAGTGATGCTCTAAATCCTCCCTGTGATCAGACACCAGCAGGTGCATGACATCGATAGGAGCTGGCAAGGCATTCTGGGTACTGCCAAGCCAATGAGCCAAACACGAGTTCCCCATGGCTCAATAACAGGCCTGGCCAAGCCAGGCATCATGGGGACATGCTCTGAGCAAACTTTCCAAGGAGGCCCACACAGCTCTGCCAATGCTCCTCAGTCCCTGCTGATCCAACCCTAGGGACTCTCACCAGGAGCGGCGGCCTAGGCGCAGGGCCGGCTCTAGTCATTTTGCCACCCCAAGCATGGCGGCACACAGTGAGGGGCGCTCTGCTGCTCGCCGGTCCTGTGGCTTTGGTGGACCTCCCGCAGGCGTGCCCACGGATGCTCCACCGAAGCCGCGGGACCAGTGGACCCTCCACAGGGACGCCTGCGGGAGGTCCACAGGAGCCGCCTGCTGCCCTTCCGGCAACCGGCAGAGCGCCCCCCGTGGTGTGCCGCAGGGGCCTGCAGCCGGCCCTGCCTAAGCGGGGATCCTTCCTGCGCTCCCGGTCGGTGGCAATTCTGCGGTGGGTCCCGGAGTGAGTGAAGGACCCGCTGCAGAATTGCCGCTGAAGACCCGGAGTGCGGAAGGACCCCCCACTGCCGAATTGCTGCCGAGGGTGGCAAAATGCCACCCCCCCAAATCCTGGTGCCCTAGGCAACCGCCGAGGTCACCTAAATGGAAGTGCCGGCCCTGACTCTCACACTGCTCTGCACGGCTGATCCTGACCTTCAAGATATCGACTGGTCAAGCCCTCATCTCTGCCAATGCTCCTCATTTCGGACCTGTGCCAGTCCCAGGCCTTTTCACTGCCCTTGCAAACACATCCTGGTCCTGGTCTGCAGCATCTCTGCTGGTCCAGTCCCAGTATTCCCTGCCTAACTCTGCCAGTGCATCTTGATCCTGACCAGCAGCATCTCTTCTGTGCCCTTCTGGGCTTCCCCTGAGTGCAGATTCCCAACTGTACCAGATTTCATGATTGTTGCGATATAAACAGACATCCTCTGTGGGACTAGGACTGAGAACTCACTAAACTAGAATTTCCCCATTTGAACCCAGGTCTCCTACATTCATGCACTGGGTCCCTGGTGGCTTCCTTCGTATTTCTGGGGGCCACAGGTCCAGCAGCAAAACTCCATGATACGTTAACATTTTTAATTGGCCAGGAAGGCGATCGGACACAGCATGAAAAAACATATTGAAACAGCACAGCTTGTAGCCAGGAAGCACAGTTGAAAGACCTCGTGGCTGGTGATGGGACAAACAGGGATCTGTCAGTAGACAGTGGCCATAACCAGCAGCATACTGAGTGACTGTGGCAAGGGACCTTTCAACACCGTCAAGAAACTCACTAAAACCTTTACTCCCCAACAGACTGTGTTGTCAGGGCAGTAGATGAAAAAGTGCTAACAGAAGGGGAAGACATCGAGCGGCGCTGGAGAGAATATTGTCTCAGTGAAGCACTGATGGGGATAGCCCAGATGTTAGCAAAAGTGAGTGTCCAGTGCCCATGCACCATCCAAAGAATGACCTCCGGCAAGTCACTTCACCACTCCCTCTGTGCCTCGATTTCCCCTGTGTCTGCCTTGTCTGTAGACTGCAAACTCTTCAGGACAAGGACTCTCCCTTACTATGTGTCTGGGCAGTGCCTAGCACCATGTGTTGTGGGGTGGTCGTTTACTGGTCACCCCTTTGTGGCCAGGGTCGCTTTGCAGGCACTCTGCCCCTTTTAGCCCCCTATTGCAGAGCCGTTAAGAGCTGCACGCAGGTGTTCCTGTGGGTAACACACCCTCTGCCTGGATCTGGCTTAAGAAGAAAAGCAGTTCTCAACGCTCCTCGAGGTCCTGAACCCCACAACAGCCTGTGCTTAGCTCTGGTGTCATCTGTCGCGGCTGGAGCTCCTCTTCTGTCCCAGTCTGTTCTCACAGCCCATCCCTTCAGCTCTTCTGATCCGGAGCTCAGTCTCCTGGCCCTGTCTCTAGGTCTCCAAACTTCTAGGCCCAAACTCCAATCGGGGAGTGGCTCTCCATGTACCTGTTTCCAAGTCACTGGTAGCTTGGAAGAAAACGATTTGGATCGCTTGTGGATCAATGCCCTAACACACAAAGGACAACTGGGGTATTAGTTGGTGTCTGCTACAGACCTCCAAATCACACTAGGGAACAGGATGAGTGGCTCCTTATGCACCTATCTACAACGTGTAGGTTTAAAAGCTGCGTGATCATGGGGGACTTCAGTTTGAGTGACGTGCTGGAAGTCTCGTGCTGGTACTAAAACAGCCTGGGAATTTCTAAACATGATAGATGACAATTTCCTAACTCAGAAAGTGTTGCAGCCAACATGGAGAATTCTTTATTAGATCTTGTCCTAACCAGGAGTGGCGCCATGCTTTTTGGCGCCCTAGGCGCAGGGCCAGCTCGCTGGTCCCACGGCTCCGGTGTACCTCCCACAGGCATTCCTGTGGACAGTCCACTGGTCCCGCGGCTCCAGTGGACCTGCCACAGGTATCTCTGTGGACGATCCACTGGTCCCGTGGCTCCGGTGGACCTCCCACAGGCGTTCCTGCGGACGGTCCACTGGTCCCGTGGCTCCGTCCGCTGGTCCTGCGGCTCCAGTGGACCTCCCACAGGCTTTCCTGCGGACGGTCCACTGGTCCCATGGCTCTGTGTACCTGCCCAGGCGTTCCTTGCGGACGTCCATGTCCCTGCTCCGTTGACTGCCGCAGGCGTGCCTGCGGATGCTCCACCAGAGCCGCGGGACCAGCGGACCCTCTGCAGGACGCCTGCGGCAGGTCCACTGGAGCAGTCTGCCAACCTCCCAAATCCTGGCGCCCTAGGCGATTGCCTAGGTCGCCTAAATGGAAGCACCGGTCCTGGTCCTAACAGAGAGACAGGAACTGATCACAGAGCTAAAAACAATGGTAGCAAGCACTTCCAGCCTTTGGAGGAGTTTGGAGATGGAACTGAACTTTAAGGCCCTTTCCAGTGCCATGCTCTGGGATAATGATGGAGAAGCCAACCACCATACATTATTCCACAGCTAAAAAGGGGACAAGTAAAGCATTGGACAAGTAACACGGGCACTTACTGTGGAAGACAAGTTCTGCCTGGCATGATCTGCCAGGCTAAGGCCAGGTTATATTGCAGCAGCAGTACTGCCAACCTCAAATGTTCAAAATTCATGATGTGGGCCCCCAAAATCAGGAGATTGGCTTAAAAATCATGAAATTAAAAAAAAGCCAACACATGTGGGTGCTTTGTCTTTGCCTCTTGGTTTCTGAGCCGGCAGGGTCACACTCAGGTCACATTTTCAAGCTTTTCTCTGCAACGATGAGGGCTAGGAGCTTATTTCTTTTATTAAATGAATGCTGAGATTCTCCCCTAATTAGTGCCTCCAGGAGCAGCAGGGAGTTTTGTAAAACATCAAATATCCTGAGTCTCATGGTACAAATCATGAGAGCTGGCCACGCTGGATCAGGCCCCATTTGGGATCTCAGCTCAGACTCTCATTTAGAGAATCTTTGATTGAAAAGAGCAGATAATTGAATCAGACACTCTACATCCACTTCATTGATTAGCAGGAGGCCCTGGAGTGTGTCTCTTTCATACACAATGTCAATGCTTAGCACATATTTTACTGCTCGCCTAATTGGATTGTTTTAAAAGCTGTTTGGCAAACAGCAGCAGGAAGCAGTGGCTTTGATCCTGGGGGAACGTTGTCCCATGGGGCTGCGTGCTCTCACTCTGCTCTTTGGAAAAGTGATGACATTTTTAACAGGGATTTGAACCTTTTGCATCACCTCATCAAATCTCTGCTCCTGAGGTCTGGTGCTGGTGAGGCTGAGAGTACCCAGTGGGGTGATATGTTGGCTGTTTCCTCTGAAGACAGGAGTTTAAATGTTCGGTCTGAAGGAAAGCAGAATTTGGAGACATCATCTTGACATTTACCACAGAGTCTGGCTTATGCTATGCAGGAGAGATGCAGGCCTGGCCTAGTGCAGTATATCAGGTGGCGTATGTTTGTCCCACTGGATGCAATCAGCCCTGTTCATTAGACTGGAGCACCAGCTCTGCTAGAAGCATGAGAAGTCCGGTCTGTTTAAAGGCTGATTCTTCGAAGTGCTCTAAAATCTGCGTGCTTGTGCAGCTCGCCTTGCCATTTGCTGTGCCTCAGATGGGTGCGGGGTAGCATGCGGGATCCAGATTTGAGCTTGTAATGCTTTAGTGGCTGGTCTGCACACACGGCAATAAGCCCTAGTACTAGTGACAGCTAATTGAGAATCTCTTCTTTTTAATGAGGGCAGAGGCTGTTGTTTTGGAAGTAGAAGTTCTTGGTTCCTCTTCTTTTCATTTTTTACTGCTTTTAACCTCCAGGAGACAGTTTACAGTCAAACAATTAACATGAAGGTTAATTTCCTTACAGATGCAGGCAGTTATGCTAATATGGTACACATTTGCAGGGTGTTGCTCCCAGCAACCAACTAGCAGGGTGATAAAGAAAGGTTGGATGGAGCAAAACTGAAGAGGGAAAATATAATCAGGGCAAGTGAGCAAACTTTAAGACCAGTGGAGCTCACAGGTAGAAGACGCAGAGTTTGCACCCCTCTTGTTCAGTAAATATGGGGCTGTTAGAGGAGACAGTTTGGGCTGCAGTAGCATTGGCATGTGAATGACACTGGCCTCTAATCCTCCTTTCTGAGATGTAGATGGTAGCGTTTCCTTGCTTGCTGAGTGCCTGGCCAAAGGACGGACCTGGATAGGAGAACCATTGGTTGAAAGTCAGTCTGGACAAGGGGGGGGCAACTTGAGGGACTAATGTTTACAGCTATCCCATTTATTGGCTGCAGTTTGTCCACCCCTTGCAAGATGCTTTTGGGCCTCCAATTGCTCTTGCATTCCCAGGTGAGAGTGGGTTTCAGTCTGTGGTAATTCGGAGCTGCAGCCTTTCCTTTCTCATCACAGCCATCCACTTCCAGGCGTGAACACTGCAGTGTGCCCTACTTAGGGTGACCAGATAGCCAGTGTGAAAAATTGGGATGGGGAGTGGGGAGAAATAGGCATTTATATAAGACAAAGCCCCGATATATCAGGATTGCTCCTATAAAATTGGGATATGTGGTCACCTTAGCACTACTAGGGGCTACTCTTGAAGATCACGCAGATGTTCCAAGATGGTTGAGCATGCTGCCTGCCCCTCCTGGTGGGGCGTATCAGTGTCAATTTATTTCACCTCAGCCCAGGGAAGTGCAGAGATTAAGATACTTTATGAGCTTCTGGGTGCAGTTCAAGGTCTTGATTTTAATCTAAAAAACTCTGCACGGTGTCCATCCTTGATACCTTAGAGATGGGCTGCCATCCTATGAACCGTAAGATTTTATTGTGATGAGGGTCATATAAGTATCTGGATGGATGGTGGGAGCTGAACTCATCCGAGATGCTTTTGCTGATCATCCCCAGATATGTACGGTTCAGCATATATTTAGTGAAGTGTTTCTAGTTGTGGAATTGCTCCTGGAGCATTTTCCAGAACCTGAATTTACCTGTCTTCAGGGCACAAGTGCCAGACGCATCCCTTTGGTAAGCCATTGGTTTTATTCTGGGCTATGGCTGAATTATGTCTGATTTGGTGGGAGGGCATCGGAAGTGGGGCTGAATGTGTGGTCCATCATGGCCGGTTTCATATTGATTGAACAGTTCATCGCTGCAATTTAACCCCATTGCTTCTTGTCCTATTCTCTGAGGTTAAAAAAAACAATTTTTCTTCCTCCTTCTTATAACAACCTTTTACATGCCTGAAAACTGTTATCATGTCCCATCTCAGGCTCCTCTTTTCCAGACCAAACAAACTCAGTTTTTTCAATCTTCCCTAATAGGTCGTGTTTTCTAGACCTTTAATCATTTTTGTTGTCCTTCTCTGGACTTTATCCAGTTTGTCCACATCTTTCCTGAAATGTGGCACCCAGAACTGGACACAATACTCCAGTTGAGGCCTAATCAGCGCGGAGTAGAGTGGAAGAATTACTTCTCAGGTCTTGTTTACAACACTCCTGCTAATACATCCCAGAAGAATGTTCATGTTTTTGGAACAGTGTTACACTGTTGACTCATATTTAGCTTGTGGTCCACTATGACCCCCAGATCCCTTTTCGCAGTACTCCTTCCTAGGCTGTCATTTCCCATTTTGTATGTGTGCAACTGATTGTTCCTTCCTAAGTGGAGCACTTTGCATTTGTCCTTATTGAATTTCATCCTATTTACTTCAGACCATTTCTCCAGTTTGTCCAGATCATTTTGAATTTTAATCCTGTCCTCCAAAGCACTTGTAACCCTTCCCAGCTCGGTATCGTCCACAACTTTATAAGTGTACTCTCTATGCCATTATCTAAATCATTGCTGTAGATATTGAACAGAACCGGACCCAGAACTGATTTCTGTGGGACCCCACTCGTTATGGCCTTCCAGCATGACTGTGATTATGGTCACTATTACCAAGCGATCCAGCTATATTCACCTCTTGGACCAGATCCTGTGCTGCACTTAGGACTAAATCAAGAATTGCCTCTCCTCTTGTGGGTTCCAGCACTACCTGCTCCAAGAAGCAGTCAGGTAAGGTGTCAAGAAACTTTACCTCTGCATCCTGTCCTGAGGTGACATGGACCAAGTCAATATGAGTATAGTTGAAATCTCCCAGACTCCCAGCTACACTAGAGGCTGTGTCCCTATTTACTGGGAGCTGGACTGAAACAAGCAACGTTTCACACAGACTAGTCTTCAGATGGTGGTGACTGAACACTGTTAATAATCTAGGTGGCATTTGAACCATGTGACCTAGCGACAAAATGCTCCACTCCTGTCCTGAGCCATGCAGTTCCCTTGGCTGACTTGACTTTGGTGACAATTCTGCAGTGACTTAATTCCTCATCAAGCATAACAAAAATCTGTTTTAAAGCTTCCAAAAGACACCGATCACTTTGCTTCACAGAGATCCTGTCTCCAGTTTGCTAGTGAGGGCATCATGCACCGGTGGTCGGTGGGGATTACGATGCCCTCTAAGACCACAGATCCTTTATCCTCTAAACGATGCCCTGTCACGGCAAGCGCTCCCCAGCCACTGGAGGCCTGGAGTGAAGTTGTGCTTCCCATGAATCAGAGTTATGTGAACCTAACAAGTGCTGGCACGTGCTGTTGGCAGTGTGCTGAATATCCAGAGTTAGTTTGTGTTTATTAAAGTGCTCCCAGTAACAGACTCACATCTTTGTCTTAATCTTTATGTCTTGTTTTCTCTGCCTGGAGATGTTAGTGTAGTGAATTGGAAATTTATCTGTTCTCCCTGTAGCAGCTTTGTCCTCTTGCTAAAAACCTACCACGTAATTTAGCAGTGAATCGCAGCTGATATCCCTGAGCCTCCTACTTCAGCTAGTACACTAGGGGGCGCTATTTCTCCCTCTTTCTCCGGCAGTGGGACGTCTGTGTTACAAACGCTCTCCTGGCATTAGGGTGCTCTGATATAGAAACCCCAACTCTCATGGAACTGTCCCCCATAGTTCTCATTCACAGAGAGCTGTAAGCACACACAGGGCTTTGCACAACATTTAAAAGACCAGGTCCCTGTCCTGAATGCTTGCAATCTAAATTCAGGTAACACACCAACTATGACACCACCACGTCAGTTTAGCCACACCAGGCAATTTTTTAAACTCACTTCAGATGGATACAATTAACAGAATATTGGGAATTAAAGAGGGAAAAGGAATCATCGGCCAAATTCAACCGGTGAGCAGATACGATAAAGTCACTTGGCCGGACTGAAGTCCTGGCATAAATTGATGCATGCAACTGCCAGTGAAATCCTCCTCATATGCCCTTGGCTCTCACCAATCCACCCTCTGATTCCACTGTCTTCCCTTTAGAACAGGATGCCGTTTGGCCCATTAGGTCACAAATATTCTACCTCCCCCAGACAGTTCATTAAAGCTTATGCAATGCTCTGAGATCCTTAGGTGGAAAGCACTGAACAAGTGCACGATATTCTTATTTATTCTGATTCACATTCTGTGATTTCTTAGTCTGGGTTGTAAATGTCACCACTGTGCTGTTCTGTTTCTTCTCCAGCCCCTCAAACTGTATCCTCCAGTTCTATTTAGAAACAGCAGCATCTGGTAATCACCTGCAGACGTCTCCAGCTATGACTTGGCTTGCAGTGCTGACATTTCCAGTGCAGTTTTTGGGTGCTTCAGGGGGTAGAATCATCTGAGCGTTAATAGGGTGGGTTCCACTGGAACAAAAGATCATCTTACTGCTTCTCTGCCCGATTGAGATTCCTTATCAGCTTAATCTTGTGCTTGGCTGTCCGTCCCTGCATTTTGCTGGCACTCCTGAGATTGCTGATTTTAGCTAAAAAAGGCCTTAGTGCAAAATTGGAAATGACTGAAGTGGGAACGTTTCAGAGAGAGACTGATGGAAGGACCTGTGCGCTTTTCAGTTAAGTAGCCAGGGTGTTCCATAAAGTTAGACCAGACTCCATATTCTACAACTCAGGGCTGAGGTGGAGATGTGTACAGACATATTTAATTGAGTAAATTAGTGTGTGGCAGTATTATTTCAATTCCAGTGATAAAATTTTCCCAGGGTGAGGAAAGAAACAAGATGCCGAGTGCACTGCGTCAACATTTCCCCATTGTCAAGCAAATGTGGGGTGCATATTAACCCTAAAACTTCCAGTTGAAGGTCCAAATTACTCTGACAAACACAGGGTTAAATTTTCAAAAGAGCCGACGTTCCATTTTCAAAAGTGATTTTCCTTGGCTATTTGGAATTTTGCAGCCACAGTGAGGCTGTAACTTGAATTCTCCTTCGCTACAAGCCAAAGCCACTACCACCGGAGCTAAAGGAAAATCCCCATGAGCTGTTAGCAGTATAGGACCTATGACACACAGGCCAGCAGTTCCAGTCCTGTCCAGCAGAGGGCAGTAGTATAGAAACTAGTCATTTGGCACCTAGTCACATTTTAATCATCAAACAAAACTCCTTTCCCAGTGTATATTGGTTCATTCTCCCTGGCAAGTCACATAAATAAAGTGTTGGCTTGTTTCCATTGGGATATTTTTTTCCCCCCAGTGTCAGTGCACTGTGCAGGCTTGAGTAAACTGCACAAGTGAAAGAGGAATGTTACGGAGAAGAGAAAGAGAGAGTGAGTGAGTGTTTTGAGAGATTTCTCTGCCAGTATCAATGCAGAGATGTACCCCATCTCAAGAGGTGCTGAGATCCCACAGAAAAAAAACGAGCACTAGCAGAAAACTCTGTACACCATGACCTTTTTTGACATGACATGATTTGACAAGAATACCATTGCAAATTTCAAATTTAGGGCCTGATCCATCCAGCTGTTGAGTGCCTGTGACTCACTGGGAGTTAAGGGCACCAAGCAATGCACAGGATCAGGCCATTGGAAAAGGGAAAACTTTAAGCAGCATCTGTGAAGCTCAAATGATGTATAGAGATATCAATATAGGGTGTTTCTCACTACATGATAGCTGCTGTGGCAGACAAGAGGGAATTCTGGTGAAGAGGACAGTGGTGTGGGTAGCAGGAGTCCTGGGTTCTTTTCTTGCTCTGCCACTGATCTCCAGCATGACCTTGGGCAAGTCACTTTGCCTCTCTGCGTGGCTCAGTTTCCCCATTTGGAAAATGGGGATGTTTGATGCCTAGATTGTAAAGCACATTAAGATTGTCTTGTCATAAGTACTAAGTATTGTTGTTTATTGCTTCCACCAAGACACAGACTCTTACACTGCTGTTCCAAGAGGCAACAGTCAAAAGATGTAATCCATAGAACAGCTTGATTCAAATCCCGCTTGCATTACTCACAAGAGTAGTCCCAGGGACCTCAGTGTAGGATATACATTGAATACCAGGGGTCTTTCAGAAAGTTAAAGCAGACCTATTGAAGATGAGCAAGGGGAATAGGTAGAACCCTGCAAATCTGCAGATATTTGCTTTATATCCATGGACTATGTTTGTGGACTGGCTATGGATACAAATGTTCTAGAAATATATAGTCAGTAGATCTTGTGCTTAAATCACTATCATTGGACTCAGGAAATCTATGCTCTGCCACAGACTTCCTGTGTGACCCTGAGCAAATCACTGAACCTCTCTGATCCTTAGTTCCCCCATCTATAGATGGGATGATAATATTGCTTTGTCTGTCTTCTCTATTTAGATTGCAAGTTCTTTAAGGCAGGGTTGTCTCTGTGTGTCTGTAGAGTGTACAGCACAATGAAACCCTAATGCAGCTAGGAATTCCAAGTGCTACTGCAATAGAAATGATATAATACAGATATTGTAGTAAGAATGCACTGACTTCTCCACGCGAAAACAGCAGACAGTTGTTTTGGTTCTCTCTGAGGTTTGCAAAAATGTATTTTTAATGTGACCCATTTCAAGTATGCATTCGATTTTGAAAAAAAATCCCATATTGTTAATTGTTTCCTTTTAACTTGTTTTACAAGCCCTAAGGTAAGTGAATAAACCTTTGACTTGTTTTCCCCAATCTGAATATATACATGCAATGTATTTATACTTATATATAAGATCTGACGCAGTATAATTAAAATTGACTTTCTCAGTGTTGATTGTTAATTGCATAGCATTTGGCTATCATCACAATCCTTATTGTTTATTTAAAGCATATTTTCCCCTTTGATTAAAAACTCTGCAGTAAAAAAAGTTTGTTGTAAATCCCTTTGCATTATGTAAGTGATTTAAAACAATAATTAGAATGTCATAAAAATGAAAACGTATTTAGTTAATCTATTGTAGGCTGTAAAACATTTTTTTACCTTCCAGTTTTATTGGTATTCAATCTCTGTTTGATCTTCATTTAATTTCTGTCTTGGGGGAAAAAAACTAGTAAGAGACAAACTTTTCAATTTCCACTTTTTGTCACTGTGGGGGTCCTGGTCACTTGGGAAGGAGGCAGTTGGAACTTTGAGGTTTCTCCAAAATTAGCAGAATGCTTTTTGGCGCAATGCCTCACCCCTATTGCATGCATTGCAAATGGTTCAGTGGCACCCATAGATGCTGTTGTCATTAAGGCTGATGTGGTATTTTCATCATAATGTTGTACTTTGGTGCTCAGCCCAGGTCAGGGGTCTGTTATGTCATTGTCGCACACCTTTGCACACATTCAGACATTATGGTCATCACGGGGAGCTGAACCAGAATTTTTCAGTGCCAAAAGCACAGATTGCTGCTATCTGAGTTAGGGTCTAATTCTCATCTGGTCCAAGTCAGCTTAGTTGCTTTGACCTTAATGGAGTAATGTGGATTTACACCAGCTGAGGATCTGGACTGAACTCAGTAAACAGCAGGTGCTTGTATCCACTGGGGCCAGCCACTAAAGGAAGAGATGATCATATACTCTAAACCAGTGGGCAGAAATGTTCCTCTCTGGGTGAGCCTGGGAGTGGTGTTCATGCACTGCAAAAGGAATGGCAATCAGCCCTTTGTGACGTACTGTGGTGTTATCCAGACCAGGGGGGCTGTGTCATCGCCTTCCCCCTGTTAACTGGAGGGCCCTGCAATGTTTTGCTGCTGGTTATCCCAACCTGGTCACTCATAAACAGCCACAAGCATGCAGAGGCCCCTAAGTGTCTAAGTGTAACTGCAGCCTGCTGGCCACGCTGGGGCTCTCGTCAGCCTTGGTTACTACTGCAGGGTGACCCCAACACACTCCCAGTCCAAAAATGTATGTTCTGTACTATCCAGTCCACTCCTGGACAGTCCAGAGGTATTAGGTCCGTGGTCCCTCTATGGGAACAATACACAACAACTTGCCACCTTAAATGGAGTTACCCGGACAATTTAATTTAAACACACTGGATTGGATTAAACAATACAGCAAGTTTTATTAACAAAAGAAGAGAGGATTTTAAGTAATGAGGCATAAAAGTCATAAATGGTTACACAAAAAATAGACAAAACATTTCCTAGTGCCTAACTGAACAAACTATACTTGATTCAGGCAAAGTCCGAATCACATCATTCAACAGCATTACTTACCAAAATTTTCAGGTCAGGACCCCTCCCCCAAAGTCTAATTGCTGTTTCTTTTGTTTTCCTAGGTGCAAGGAGTGAGATCAACAGGGAGAGAGATACTTTGGGGTGTTTGCCCCTCAATTTTATAGTTCAACCCCCCTCATAAAGTTCTATCTGAGCAGAAGGAGATATGGAGTCTAGTGAGTAAAGATGCTTCATGTGGTTTTCTTTCACTTGTGTGTGCTAAGATGCAGATTTTCTTTCTCTCTTGCTGTCTGAGGACTCTGCTTACAAATTGAAATAACTCTACACCCCTTTCTTCAAGACATGCTTGACTCATTGTGCATTAATTTGTGCAACATGAGTTGGAACATGTGCCTTTAACATTATATACGGGGGATTTCATAACTTTACACTCAATGCTGCCGTATACATTTCACCATGATAGTGTTGACCAGCAAGTTATTAGTTTTCAAATGTTACCTCACAAGGCCTATTTTGTACGAAGATTAATATACTAGTGTATAGGGTGTGAATACAGGCGTGGCTATTGCAGGGGGGAAGGAATGTGGCATAGCTAGAGATTTCCATAGCCCCTCAAGCACCTCCTGCTCCATGTTGGTTCTGACTAGGTGCCTTTCAATTTAACTCCCTGTGTTGCCTGGAAAATATGAATGGACAATAGGCTAAATTTTGCCTCTGTTATCCTACTAGAGATTTGTACTGAGAACTCCCTATTGAATTCAATGGAGAATTTCACATATGGATCAATAGCAGGTCTGAGCACTCATCCTGGAAGCTAATTTCCAGACTTAAAGAAGCAGCTTAGTTTAATTATTAGTTTAATAATTAATGTTGCATCTCTTTTAGGGTTCAATAATAATATGGTAAGAGTTTGCAATATATTTCTGTATTATTGGCTGAACTGGTAGCAACACTTAGAGAGAAAATTCCATTATAAAGACAGTTTTTCAGTTGCATATTCCTTTGCAGAACTTTAACTATTTGGGTCAAAATTTTCCAAGCTGGGTGTCTGCCTCAGGCTGAATTTTTTGGGAAAGTTTTGAACAAAGATGGCATAGCCATTTCCAAGGTAGGGGGGAAACATGCTGTTTTGCCCCTGATAACTACTATTACAAATGTTTTCTTGAGAAACCCTAGCTCCTCTATGCTTTGGAGCAGGGACGGGAAATTTGGCAGGGGATCACCATGGGATCAGAGAGGTGCCTTTTGCTGTCCCTCTGCAAAGCCACACAGATCTGGCCAAGTGATTAGCATGTGAAAACTGTCAGTTGCACATACACAGCAGAGGTTTGTTACAGATTGTGGCAACAAAATTCGTTGAAACATTCTGCCTGGTATTGAGCATGCTTCACTCCTACAAAGCTGACTGAGCATGCTCCCTGCCAGGGCTGCAGGGGCTGAGCCTGACTTTACCGCTTTTGCTCCTCATGGCTGCCAGTGTCCTCTGTGGTGCCAGGTACTGGAACTGAGAACAATCTCAGAGAAAACAGTTTTCCCTGGGCTCCCAGTGTTCCTCCTGCTGCTGCCCAGGAGAAGCGGGGAAAGCCTGAGTTGAATGCACAGGGGTGAGGAGCAGAGTGGGGACAGGACAGTCTGGGAATACTAGGAGCAGAGGGGGATAGGCCAGTGATGTTCAGGGGCAGAGTGCATCAGGCTGGAGTGTAGGAAAGGGGACGCCAGGTCTCTAAGCACTGCTTGAACACACCCCTATGGCCACAGGACCCCAGCCTCAATATTCCTCTGTTGTCTAGCGAATAGCTGGCAAATGGGGTACCTCACCCCCACGCCTAGAGTCTGGTGCCTCGCCTGTCTTCACAGGGAAAGAAAAGGTGTGTTCTTAACTTGGCTAAGGTGTCAGAATCGTAGTGTGGACAAGGCAGGGTGTAGATTAACAGGAGATAAACTGCTCAAAGTAGAGTGATCAGCTGTCTCGATTTTATAGGTACAGTCCTGATTTTTTGGTCTTTTTCTTATATAGGCTCCTATTACCCCCCACCCCCTCTGGATTTTTCCCACTTGCTGGCTGGTCACCCTAGCTCAAGGTAATGCCTAGGCTCCCCCATAAACGGTAACTCCCTCGGTTTAAAACTCTGCCTTGTGTGCTAGCTCACACCTTCCCATCCTAGCCCGGCCAGAGCCGGAGGGTGAAATCCTGGATCCCCCCACGTCCCATGGACCTCACTGGAGACAGGAGTTCATTCTCGGGGTCTGGCTAGCGCCTCTCTGCCCCAGCAGGGACCGTGCGCATCCCGCAGCCGGAGCCCGGCACCCCGCCTCTGGGGCCGCCCCCTGCTCCCGCTGAGTGGCGCTGGGGGTGGGTGCGTGTCAAACTCCGCTCGCTCAGCCCGGCGCTTCGCAGGCGCATCCCGCAGAGCCCCAGGAGCCCGGCTGGCCCCTGCCTCTCGCCCCGCCGCTGCCTGCGCCGTCTCCAGAAGGGGAGGGACTTTGCCAACTCTCCGGCCCCTGTGCCCAGGTCAGGCACCCGCGGGACTCCCCTGCCCGCCCGGGACCGGCCGGCCGCGGACTCCGAGAGTGGACGAAGCAGCAGCAGCAGCAGCAGCTCCAGCCGCCTGCGCGCCTTTGCGGGGTGCGCTCCGGGCTCCCCGCGGCAGGAGCAGGGGACCCGCCCCCCCAGCGGGAAGGTGGCAGAGGAGGAAGAGGAGGAGGAAGGCGAAGGGGGGCGGCTCAGAGGTGGCTGCGCCGGTGCCCAGCGCTGGCCCCGGGACCGGGCGCTGCATCCTCCCGCGGCTGGGCAGCAGCCGGG